>NW_026288971.1:0-47500 GCF_023373465.1 Oncorhynchus keta | reverse complement strand
CCTCTCTCCTTCTCTCTCTCCATATCCCCTACATCTCCTCCCTCTCTCCTTCTCTCTCTCCATATCCCCTACATCTCCTCCCTCTCTTCTTCTCTCTCTCCATATCCCCTTCTCCTCCTCTCTCTCTCTCTCTCCATGTCCCCTATATATCTCTCCCTCTCTCTTCTTCTCTCTCTCTATATCCCCTAAATCCCTCTCTCTCTCCCTCTCTCTCTCTCCCCTATATAGGGGTGTTATTTTGACCACGGGGGTGTAGCACTATGGTGTTAACAGTTATTAGTACCAGGGCTAACTAACACACACACACACACACACACAGCTGCAGGCCTAATTAAGACACAGAGCCTGTAGAGAAGTGAACATCAGAACATGATGGTGATTTGTGCTGTTGAAAAAGGCCTCTGGGTTTCAGAGGCCATAATGGAGTCTGTCTGGGGGTTAAACACACAGCTACAGTGATTTACTGTGGCACATTAGTGGAATGTCACATTAATGATGATGTCTGTTGACTAATGCATCCTGGGTCATGATGCCATTATGTCTGTGTGTCTTGTGTCTGTCTGTGTGTGTTTGTGTGTGTGTGTGTGTGTTCGCGTCTGTGTCTGTCTGTCTGTGTGCGTTTGTGTCTGTGTGTGTGTGTCTGTCTGTCTGTCTGTCTGTGTGTGTTCGTGTCTGTGTCTGTCTGTCTGCGTGTGTTCGTGTCTGTGTCTGTCTGTCTGCGTGTGTGCTTGTGTTTGTCTGTGTGTGTGTTTGTGATAGTAATTTTGTAACTGAGATCAATACACAGATAGAGACAGATGAGAGAACGAGGGATGCCCACTCAATAGATCAATAGAGAGAGAGAGAGAAAGACAGATGAGAGAACGAGGGATGCCCACTCAAGAGATGGATGAAGAGAAAGATGAGGATGACAGGAGCGGATGATGGAGGGCGGAGGAGAATACTAAAATATTCTTCCTCTCTTATTTCTCCAGGTTACTCCGCTCCAGAGCCCCAAGACAACAACAGGACGTCCCTGACCTTTAACCTAAAGTAAGGCTCCCCTGTATTACTACTGGTAGTTGGGTCGTTTTGTCCACAAACTGTCCTTAACAGGGACCAAATGCAATCAACTATGACCAGAGGGGACCAGCTGACAGAGGGGACCAGAGGGGACCAGCTGACAGAGGGGACCAGCTGACAGGGGACCAGCTGACAGAGGGGACCAGCTGACAGAGGGGACCAGCTGACAGGGGGACCAGCTGACAGAGGGGACCAGCTGACAGAGGGGACCAGAGGGGACCAGCTGACAGAGGGGACCAGAGGGGACCAGCTGACAGAGGGGACCAGAGGGGACCAGCTGACAGAGGGGACCAGCTGACAGAGGGGACCAGCTGACAGAGGGGACCAGAGGGGACCAGCTGACAGAGGGGACCAGAGGGGACCAGCTGACAGAGGGGACCAGAGGGGACCAGCTGACAGAGGGGACCAGAGGGGACCAGCTGACAGAGGGGACCAGAGGGGACCAGCTGACACTGATTCTTTCAACAACTGTCTTTAGATGGTTGTGTTGCCTTTGTTGGCATACAGTACATTAGATACACAATATATACAAAAGTATGTGGACACCCCTTTAAATGAGTGGATATGGCGATTTCAGCCACACTCGTTGCTGACAGGGGTTTAAAATTGAGCATAGAGCCATGCAATCTCCATAGATAAACATAGAGGTAGAATGGCCTTACTGAAGAGCTCAGTGACTTTCAACATCCCCAATCTCTGACTCTAGGAGGCTCATTCAACAGACATTAACACCTCTCTCTCTCTCTCTCTCTCTCTCTCTCTCTCTCTCTCTCTCTCTCTCTCTCTCTCTCTCTCTCTCTCTCTCTCTCTCTCTCTCTCTCTCTCTCTCTCTCTCTCTCTCTGTCTCTCTCTCTCTCTCTCTCTCTCTCTCTCTCTCTCTCTCTCTGTCCTCTATCTCTCTCCCCATCTCTCTCTCTGCTGGGAGGCCTACAAATTGAATCTGTGGTCATGACAGGCAAGAGAACCTCTGAATAAAAACTCCTTATTTCCCCATCACAACCATAAACAGATGCATTAGCTGGGAATGGAAAGGCTACAAATTGAATCTGTGGTCATGACAGACAGCTTGTCAAGGTCATATGAGATTCAGTGATGTCACAGTGATATCATCGATGATCACCGTGAATAAAGAATGAGAATGACACTTATTTCCAATCCATCATCTTCTATTCTCCTAGAATAGAACAGTATTGTACATTAGGGACAGGTTGTTCTAGAATGAAGTATTGTTCTAAATAGTGACAGTGTTCTAAATAGTGAGATGAAACTGTATTTTGTTCTAGAATAGCGTTAACTGTGACAGACAGCTTGTCAAGGTCATATGAGATTCAGTGATGTCACAGTGATATCATCGATGATCACCGTTGATGACAAGAATGAGAATGACACTGGGAACCTTTTTCAATCCATCATCTTCTATTCTCCTTTTATTTTCTAGAATAGAGACAGTATTGTACAAGAATAGGGACAGGTTGTTCTAGAATAGTGAGAGTATTGTTCTAGAATAGTGACAGTATTGTTCTACAATAGTGAGATTAGTGTTCTAGAATAGTGAGAGCAGCGTTCTAGAATAGTGAGAGTATTGTTCTACAATAGCGAGAGTATTGTTCTACAATAGTGAGAGTATTGTTCTAGAATAGTGATAGTATTGTTCTACAATAGTGACAGAATTGTTCTAGAATAGTGATAGTATTGTTCTAGAATAGTGAGAGTATTGTTCTACAATAGTGATAGTATTGTTCTACAATAGTGAGAGTATTGTTCTAGAATAGTGATAGTATTGTTCTACAATAGTGAGAGTATTGTTCTAGAATAGTGATAGTATTGTTCTACAATAGTGAGAGTACTGTTCTAGAATAGTGACAGTATTGTTCTAGAATACATTGTAATATTCCTCTGTTTACTATAAAGAGAATCGGGTGCCATTTGGGACACAGACTCTATGGAGAGAGGTTATCTCTGGAGTTTGGGAGTACAGCTCATCTATTCTCTGAGGTCATCTGATTCTCTTTCTGCTCTGATCATTACTTTTGGACACATTTGAAATACTGACTCAACCAGTTTGGGCGTTTGCAGGATTTGAAGACATTTGGGGCCCAAAGCCAGTAGGGGGGTCCGGGGTCATTCTCCCTTGGCAAAACAAAAGAAGGAATTTAAACCAGCCTTTGGTGCGCTTTAAAATGAACAAAATGAACATTGAGAGATGATATATTTTTCAGGTAATTTGCACCTTCCCACCTGCCACAGCAGACACGGTCAGTACTCATCTATAGTTGCTACTGTGGCTCTCTACTCTGGAACACAGACATCTACAGTCTATTGGCAAAAACAACTCAACAGCTTCAAACATTGACTCTGACCTGTCCAATGAGCCAAACTGATGAAAGAATCCCACAGTACCCAAACACCCTCTCTCTCTCTCCCTCACACACACACACACACACACACACACACACACACACACACACACACACACACACACACACACACACACACACACACACACACACACACACACACACACACACACACACACACACACACTGTGCAGTAATTAGACTCCATACAGCAGCTGTAGGTGATACAGCATGGTCAAATAATAGGTCTGGGACAGGAGGGGGAGACAGGGCCCCAGACACTTTGTGGCAACCCATCCGAGACAAGGCACGAGTATAGCCCACAAAGATACCACCACCCACCCACTTGTGATTATGTTACATTCATACAGTATGTTTGTAGATCTGATATGGGAACTTTTTACCAACCCAGACAGGAAGATCACATCAGTGACTAAACCCACTCAAGTGACGCACCCCTCCTAGGGACGGCATGAAAGAGCACCAGTAAGCCAGTGACTCAGCCCCGGTAATAGGGTTATTCTTCTGTTATGGCCTGTTCTGCTCTTCTGGTGTCTCTCTCCACCCTCTATTCTTCTGTTGCTGTCTCAGTGTCTGGTCTGGTGTCTCTCTCCACCCTCTATTCTTCTGTTGCTGTCTCAGTGTCTGGTCTGTTGTCTCTCTCCACCCTCTATTCTTCTGTTGCTGTCTCAGTGTCTGGTCTGGTGTCTCTCTCCACCCTCTATTCTTCTGTTGCTGTCTCAGTGTCTGGTCTGGTGTCTCTCTCCACCCTCTATTCTTCTGTTGCTGTCTCAGTGTCTGGTCTGGTGTCTCTCTCCACCCTCTATTCTTCTGTTGCTGTCTCAGTGTCTGGTCTGTTGTCTCTCTCCACCCTCTATTCTTCTGTTGCTGTCTCAGTGTCTGGTCTGTTGTCTCTCTCCACCCTCTATTCTTCTGTTGCTGTCTCAGTGTCTGGTCTGGAACAAATCTCTCCACCCTCTATTCTTCTGTTGCTGTCTCAGTGTCTGGTCTGTTCAGTCTCTCTCCACCCTTTTCTTCTGTTGCTGTCTCAGTGTCTGGTCTGTTGCAACCTCTCTCCACCCTCTATTCTTCTGTTGCTGTCTCAGTGTCTGGTCTGGTGTCTCTCTCCACCCTCTATTCTTCTGTTGCTGTTGTGTCTGGTCTGTTGTCTCTCTCCACCCTCTATTCTTCTGTTGCTGTCTCAGTGTCTGGCCTTTTTTTTTTTTTACCGTTATTTTACCTGTATTTAACCAGGCAAGTCAGTTAAGAACAAATTCTTATTTTCAATGACGGCCTAGGAACTGTGCAGCTCAGGGATTCGAACTTGCAACCTTTCGGTTACTACTCCAACGCTCTAACCACTAGGCTACCCTCAGTGTCTGGTTTGTTGTCTCTCTCCACCCCCTATTCTTCTGTTGCTGTCTGTGTTTTGTCTTAAGGTTAGCAGTTTGGTTAAGGTTAGGGTTAAGGTTAGGGTTAAGGTTAGCAGTTTGGTTAAGGTTAGGGTTAAGGTTAGGCATAAGGTTAGCAGTTTGGTTAAGGTTAGGGTTAAGGTTAGGCATAAGGTTAGCAGTTTGGTTAAGGTTAGGGTTAAGGTTAGGCATAAGGTTAGCAGTTATGGTTAGGGTTAATTGTTAGGTCATTTGGTTAGCAGTTAGGTTAATATTTTTTTGGTTAAAAGTAGGAGTTAAGGTTATTAAGGTTAGGCATATTTTTAGTTAAGGTTAAAAGGTTAGTTTTGATTAGGGTTAAGGTTAGGCAGACCAGGTTACCATTAAGGTTAGGAAAAGGTTACATTTTTACTGTTAAGGTTAGGGTTAAGGTTAGGCATTGGTTAGCAGTTTGGTTAAGGTAGTAAAAGGCATAAGGTTAGCAGTTTGGTTAAGGTTAGGTTATCTAGGCATAAAATCTTTTGTCCCTCTTTGGAAAAGGTCTAGGGTTAAGGTTAGTCCCTGTGGCTCCTCTTTATCTCCCTCTTTACATTTAAGTCCCTTTCCCTCTTTATCTCCCTCTCTTATCTCTCCCTCATACTATCTCCCTCTCTATATCTCTGGAACAGTCCCTCTGCTCTAAATCTTTATCTCCCTCTCTCTAACTCTCTCTGTCCCTCTCTCTTCTTGTAGTGCCATTGCCTGTATATTATATTTTATATTGTTTCTTTTTTGTCATTCAAATTTCATTATAAACTGTGTGTTTCCATCCCTGAATTTTGATTGGCTGACAGCCGTGGTATATCAGACCATATACCATGGGTAGGAAAACACATTTTTACTGCTCTAATTCCATTGGTAACCAGTTTATAATAGTAAAAGGCACCTCAGGGGTGTGTATGCTCTCTCTCTATCTCCCTCTTTCTCTCTCTCTGTCCCTCTCTCTCCCTCTTTATCTCCCTCTTTCTCTCTCTCTGTCCCTCTCTCTCCCTCTGTCCCTCTCTCTCCCCTCTTTATCTCCCCTCTTCTCTCTCCATATCCCTCCTGTCTCCTCTCCTCTCTCTATCCCTTATCTCCCTCCTCCTTCTCTCTCTCTCCTCCCTCCATATCTCTATCTTTATCCTTCCTCCTCCTTCCTCTCTCCATATCTCTCCTTCCTCTCTTCCTCTCTATCTCTATCCTCTCCTCCTCCTTCCTCTCCCTATCTCTATCTCCTCCTTCCTCTCTCCATATCTCCCTTCCTCCCCCTTCCTCTCCATATCCCTCCTTCTCCTCCTTCCTCTCTCCATATCCCTCTCCTTTCTCCTCTCCTCTCTCTCCCTCTATCCTTCCTCCTCCTTCCTCTCTCCATATCTCTATCTTCCTCCTTCCTCCTCTCCTCCCTCCCTCTCTCTATCTCTTCCTCCTCCTTCCTCTCTCCATATCTCTATCCTTCCCTCTTCCTCTCTCCATATCTCGTATCCTTCCTCCTTCTGTCCCCATCCCCTCTCCTTCATCTCTCATCCTTCCTCCTCCTCCTCTGTCTCTATCCCTTATCCCCCTCTCTCCTTTCCTTCCTCTCTCCATATCTCTATCCTTCCTCCTTCCTCTCTCCATATCCCTTATCCTTCCTCCTCCTTCCTCTCTCCATATCCCTTATCCTTCCTCCTCCTTCCTCTCTCCATATCTCTTATCCTTCCTCCTCCTTCCTCTCTCCATATCTCGTATCCTTCCTCCTTCCTCTCTCCATATCTCTTATCCTTCCTCCTCCTTCCTCTCTCCATATCTCGTATCCTTCCTCCTTCCTCTCTCCATATCTCTTATCCTTCCTCCTCCTTCCTCTCTCCATATCTCGTATCCTTCCTCCTTCCTCTCTCCATATCCTTCCTCCTCCTTCCTCTCTCCATATCCTTCCTCCTCCTTCCTCTCTCCATATCCCTTATCCTTCCTCCTCCTTCCTCTCTCCATATCTCTTATCCTTTCTCCTCCTTCCTCTCTCCATATCCCTTATCCTTCCTCCTCCTTCCTCTCTCAATATCCCTTATCCTTCCTCCTCCTTCCTCTCTCCATATCCCTTATCCTTCCTCCTCCTTTCTCTCTCCCATCTCTGGGACTCCACTACTCAAACCAACTCTGCCTTTTCAGGCCTCTCCCCCTCCCTCCTTCCCTCTGTCAACCTCTCCCCCCCTCCTTCCACCCCCCCCCCCCTCCATCTCTTTCATCCCTGTCTCTCTTCCTCCAATTCACTTCAATAGCCTTGTCTGTCCCATGAGGATCTTCTTCCTTTTTGAGCTAAATTGTTTATGGACCTTTTGGTCCCTGCGGACTCCCCCTCTCCCTCTCCAATCCCCCCTCCTCTCTCCCTCTCCCACACACACAAACACAAAAAAAAGCAAGACTCTACATTTCTTTCTTCTTACTTCTCTCTCTGATTCATCCTCTCTCTCTGATTCATCCTCTCTCTCTGATTCATCCTCTCTCTGATTCATCCTCTCTCTCTGATTCATCCTCTCTCTCTGATTCATCCTCTCTGATTCATCCTCTCTCTGATTCATCCTCTCTCTCTGATTCATCCTCTCTTACTTCTCCTCTGTCACTTCCTGTCATCTTGTCTCCTGTCACCTTGTCTCCTGTCACCTTGTCTCCTATCACTTTGTCTCCTAACACCTTGTCTCCTAACACCTTGTCTCCTGTCACCTTGTCTCCTGTCACCTTGTCTCCTGTCACCTTGTCTCCTGTCACCTTTTCTCCTATCACCTTGTCTCCTAACACCTTGTCTCCTGTCACCTTGTCTCCTGTCACCTTGTCTCCTGTCACCTTGTCTCCTATCACCTTTCTGACTCCAATGTGTAACATGTGTTGTTGTTGTTGTTGTTTTCTATTGCAAAATGTTTTGCTGTGATGTCACTGATATGATCGTGGTTTTCTCTTCACTGCTGCTAATTTAACCTTCTCACTAAACATGCATATTCACTTGTTGGCAGGCAAAAAATCTGAAACACACACACTGTTTCACCTGTCTGCTACGATTAACCTTTCCATCAATCAAGACCCTGTCTCCATTAACCACACACGCACATACACACACGCACGAGCACACACACACGCAACACTACCTCTCTCTCTCTCTCTACATTAAATGGATTCTGATTAAATTATACAGAGTTACAGCCTCTCTCACAGGTCCTCTGGGGATTCCCTCGGAGTGTGTGTGTGTGTGTGTGTGTGTGTGTGTGTGTGTGTGTGTGTGTGTGTGTGTGTGTGTGTGTGTGTGTGTGTGTGTGTGTGTGTGTGTGTGTGTGTGTGTGTGTGTGTGTGTGTGTGTGTGTGTGTGTGTGTGTGTGTGTGTGTGTGTGTGTGTGTGTGTGTGTGTGTGTGTGTGTGTGTGTGTGTGTGTGTGTGTGTGTGTGTGTGTGTGTGTATTGAACCACTTGCCATTGTCCTGTAGCGCCATTGAGGACAGTAGGAAAGAGAGAAATGGAGAGAGAGAGGAGAGATGGAGAGAGAGATGGAGAGATGGAGAGATGGAGAGAGGGATGGAGAGCGAGAGAGGGAGAGATGGAGAGAGGGATGGAGAGTGAGAGAGGGAGAGAGAGAGATGGAGAGATGGAGAGATGGAGAGCGAGAGAGGGAGAGAGAGGGAGAGCGAGAGATGGAGATGTATATATATAGAGAGAGAGAGAAGGAGAGATGGAGGGAGAGAAATGGAGAGAGAGATTGAGAGAGAGAGAGATGGAGAGAGAGGGAAAGAGAGAGATGGAGAGAGTGAGAGAGATGGAGAGATGGGGAGAGGGATGGAGAGATAGGGAAAGAGAGAGATGGAGAGAGAGGGAGAGAGAGGATGGAGAGAGGGATGGAGATATGGAGAGAGGGATGGAGAGAGAGGGAAAGAGAGAGATGGAGAGAGAGGGAGAGAGATGGAGAGAGAGGGAAAGAGATGGAGAGAGTGAGAGAGAGATGGAGAGATGGAGAGAGGGATGGAGAGAGAGGGAAAGAGAGAGATGGATAGAGAGGGAGAGAGATTGAGAGAGAGATGGAGAAATGGAGAGAGGGATGGAGAATGGAGAGAGGGATGGAGAGAGAGGGAAAGAGAGAGATGGAGAGAGAGGGAGAGAGATGGAGAGAGTGAGATGGAGAGAGAGGGAGAGAGATGGAGAGAGTGAGAGAGAGAGATGGAGAGATGGAGAGAGGGATGGAGAGATGGAGAGAGAGATGGAGAGATGGAGAGAGATGGATGGAGAGATGGAGAGAGGGATGGAGAGATGGAGAGAGGGATGGAGAGATGGAGAGAGGGAGAGAGGGATGGAGAGATGGAGAGATGGAGAGAGGGAGAGAGGGAGGGAGAGATGGAGAGAGGGAGAGAGATGGAGAGATGGAGAGAGATGGAGAGATGGAGAGAGGGAGAGAGGGATGGAGAGATGGAGAGAGGGATGGAGAGATGGAGAGAGAGGGATGGAGAGATGGATGGAGAGATGGAGAGAGGGATGGAGAGATGGAGAGAGGGATGGAGAGATGGAGAGATGGAGAGAGATGGAGAGATGGAGAGAGGGATGGAGAGATGGAGAGATGGAGAGATGGAGAGATGGAGAGAGGGAGATGGAGAGATGGAGAGATGGAGAGAGGGATGGAGAGATGGAGAGATGGAGAGAGGGATGGAGAGATGGAGAGATGGAGAGATGGAGAGAGGGATGGAGAGATGGAGAGATGGAGAGAGAGATGGAGAGATGGAGAGATGGAGAGAGGGATGGAGAGATGGAGAGAGGGATGGAGAGATGGAGAGATGGATGGAGAGATGGAGAGATGGAGAGATGGAGAGATGGAGAGATGGAGAGAGGGATGGAGAGATGGAGAGATGGATGGAGAGATGGAGAGATGGAGAGATGGAGAGATGGAGAGAGGGAGATGGAGAGATGGAGAGATGGAGAGAGGGATGGAGAGATGGAGAGATGGAGAGAGATGGATAGATGGAGAGAGGGATGGAGAGATGGAGAGATGGAGAGAGATGGAGAGATGGAGAGAGATGGAGAGATGGAGAGATGGAGAGAGATGGAGAGATGGAGAGATGGAGAGAGAGATGGAGAGAGGAGAGATGGAGAGAGATGGAGAGATGGAGAGAGAGATGGAGAGAGGGAGAGAGATGGAGAGATGGAGAGAGATGGAGAGAGGGATGGAGAGATGGGGAGATGGAGAGAGATGGAGAGATGGAGAGATGGAGAGATGGAGAGATGGAGAGATGGAGAGATGGAGAGATGGAGAGATGGATGGAGAGATGGAGATGGAGGGATGGAGAGATGGAGAGAGTGAGAGAGAGATGGAGAGATGGATGGAGAGATGGAGAGATGGAGAGATGGATAGAGATGGAGAGATGGAGAGAGATGGAGAGATGGAGAGAGGGAGAGAGAGGGAGAGAGATGGGAGAGAGAGATGGAGAGAGATGGAGAGAGAGAGAGATGGAGAGAGGGATAGAGAGAGAGGGATGGAGAGATGGAGAGAGGGAGAGAGAGATGGAGAGAGGGGTGGAGAGATGGAGAGATGGAGAGAGAGGATGGAGAGATGGAGAGAGAGATAGAGAGAGATGGAGAGAGGGATGGAGAGATGGAGAGAGATGGAGAGAGGGATGGAGAGATGGAGAGAGAGGAGAGATGGAGAGATGGAGAGATGGAGAGATGGAGAGAGATGGAGAGAGATGGAGAGAGATGGAGAGATGGAGAGATGGAGAGAGAGATGGAGAGATGAGAGATGGAGAGATGGAGAGAGATGTATGGAGAGATGGAGAGATGGAGAGATGGAGAGAGGGATGGAGAGAAATATGGAGAGAGGGATGGATGGAGGAGAACCTTCACATGGATGGAGGGATGGAGAGAGGATGGAGAGATGGAGAGATGGAGAGAAATTATTCAGAGGGATGGAGATGGAGACAAACTGGAGAGAGGCCATGGAGATGGAGAGAGATCACTGGAGAGATGGGATGGAGAGAGGGATGGAGAGATGGAGAGAGAGGGATGGAGAGATCCATTTATCTAATGGAGAGAGGAGAGAGATGGAGAGAGTTAAACAACCAGATGGAGAGATGGAGAGAGAGATGGAGAGATGGAGAGATGGAGAGAGATGGAGAGAGATGGAGAGAGAGAGATGGAGAGATGGAGAGAGGGATGGAGGACAAAGATTTGATTTGATCTTTTAGTCCTCCTTTGAGTCCTTAAACATTCCAATATAATGTATAAAACAATCCCATGTCCACATATAGAACAGAGTCCCAACAGCATAAATAATACACTCTCATATTGACCAGATAAATACTCTCTGAACAGACAGGCTCCTTCATCTATAATAGTCCTGCACAACCTTCACATGTGTTATTTAAGTGTTTCTAAAATATTGTATGAATGTATATATTTAAAAGGTTTCTGGTTTGCTCAGATAAATTATTCAATTTCTTTATTGAATCTCTGAAACAAACTTTTTCCTATTTTTCTTTCTGGCTGACAAAAAGGCCATTTATCTCAAGGCCATCAGACTGTTAAACAGCCATCACTAGCACAGAGAGGCTGCTGCCCTACATACATCCATTTATCTCAAGGCCATCAGACTGTTAAACAGCCATCACTAGCACAGAGAGGCTGCTGCCCTACATACATACATTTATCTCAAGGCCATCAGACTGTTAAACAGCCATCACTAGCACAGAGAGGCTGCTACCCTACATACATCCATTTATCTCAAGGCCATCAGACTGTTAAACAGCCATCACTAGCACAGAGAGGCTGCTGCCCTACATACATCCATTTATCTCAAGGCCATCAGACTGTTAAACAGCCATCACTAGCACAGAGAGGCTGCTGCCCTACATACATCCATTTATCTCAAGGCCATCAGACTGTTAAACAGCCATCACTAGCACAGAGAGGCTGCTGCCCTACATACATCCATTTATCTCAAGGCCATCAGACTGTTAAACAGCCATCACTAGCACAGAGAGGCTGCTGCCCTACATACATCCATTTATCTCAAGGCCATCAGACTGTTAAACAGCCATCACTAGCACAGAGAGGCTGCTGCCCTACATACATCCATTTATCTCAAGGCCATCAGACTGTTAAACAGCCATCACTAGCACAGAGAGGCTGCTGCCCTACATACATCCATTTATCTCAAGGCCATCAGACTGTTAAACAGCCATCACTAGCACAGAGAGGCTGCTGCCCTACATACATCCATTTATCTCAAGGCCATCAGACTGTTAAACAGCCATCACTAGCACAGAGAGGCTGCTGCCCTACATACATCCATTTATCTCAAGGCCATCAGACTGTTAAACAGCCATCACTAGCACAGAGAGGCTGCTGCCCTACATACATCCATTTATCTCAAGGCCATCAGACTGTTAAACAGCCATCACTAGCACAGAGAGGCTGCTGCCCTACATACATCCATTTATCTCAAGGCCATCAGACTGTTAAACAGCCATCACTAGCACAGAGAGGCTGCTGCCCTACATACATCCATTTATCTCAAGGCCATCAGACTGTTAAACAGCCATCACTAGCACAGAGAGGCTGCTGCCCTACATACATCCATTTATCTCAAGGCCATCAGACTGTTAAACAGCCATCACTAGCACAGAGAGGCTGCTGCCCTACATACATCCATTTATCTCAAGGCCATCAGACTGTTA
Organism: Oncorhynchus keta; assembly: GCF_023373465.1. Lineage (NCBI taxonomy): Eukaryota > Metazoa > Chordata > Actinopteri > Salmoniformes > Salmonidae > Oncorhynchus > Oncorhynchus keta. Next base: position 34,997 of record NW_026288971.1, on the reverse strand, counting down.
AACAGCCATCACTAGCACAGAGAGGCTGCTGCCCTACATACATCCATTTATCTCAAGGCCATCAGACTGTTAAACAGCCATCACTAGCACAGAGAGGCTGCTGCCCTACATACATCCATTTATCTCAAGGCCATCAGACTGTTAAACAGCCATCACTAGCACAGAGAGGCTGCTGCCCTACATACATCCATTTATCTCAAGGCCATCAGACTGTTAAACAGCCATCACTAGCACAGAGAGGCTGCTGCCCTACATACATCCATTTATCTCAAGGCCATCAGACTGTTAAACAGCCATCACTAGCACAGAGAGGCTGCTGCCCTACATACATCCATTTATCTCAAGGCCATCAGACTGTTAAACAGCCATCACTAGCACAGAGAGGCTGCTGCCCTACATACATCCATTTATCTCAAGGCCATCAGACTGTTAAACAGCCATCACTAGCACAGAGAGGCTGCTGCCCTACATACATCCATTTATCTCAAGGCCATCAGACTGTTAAACAGCCATCACTAGCACAGAGAGGCTGCTGCCCTACATACATCCATTTATCTCAAGGCCATCAGACTGTTAAACAGCCATCACTAGCACAGAGAGGCTGCTGCCCTACATACATCCATTTATCTCAAGGCCATCAGACTGTTAAACAGCCATCACTAGCACAGAGAGGCTGCTGCCCTACATACATCCATTTATCTCAAGGCCATCAGACTGTTAAACAGCCATCACTAGCACAGAGAGGCTGCTGCCCTACATACATCCATTTATCTCAAGGCCATCAGACTGTTAAACAGCCATCACTAGCACAGAGAGGCTGCTGCCCTACATACATCCATTTATCTCAAGGCCATCAGACTGTTAAACAGCCATCACTAGCACAGAGAGGCTGCTGCCCTACATACATCCATTTATCTCAAGGCCATCAGACTGTTAAACAGCCATCACTAGCACAGAGAGGCTGCTGCCCTACATACATCCATTTATCTCAAGGCCATCAGACTGTTAAACAGCCATCACTAGCACAGAGAGGCTGCTGCCCTACATACATCCATTTATCTCAAGGCCATCAGACTGTTAAACAGCCATCACTAGCACAGAGAGGCTGCTGCCCTACATACATCCATTTATCTCAAGGCCATCAGACTGTTAAACAGCCATCACTAGCACAGAGAGGCTGCTGCCCTACATACATCCATTTATCTCAAGGCCATCAGACTGTTAAACAGCCATCACTAGCACAGAGAGGCTGCTGCCCTACATACATCCATTTATCTCAAGGCCATCAGACTGTTAAACAGCCATCACTAGCACAGAGAGGCTGCTGCCCTACATACATCCATTTATCTCAAGGCCATCAGACTGTTAAACAGCCATCACTAGCACAGAGAGGCTGCTGCCCTACATACATCCATTTATCTCAAGGCCATCAGACTGTTAAACAGCCATCACTAGCACAGAGAGGCTGCTGCCCTACATACATCCATTTATCTCAAGGCCATCAGACTGTTAAACAGCCATCACTAGCACAGAGAGGCTGCTGCCCTACATACATCCATTTATCTCAAGGCCATCAGACTGTTAAACAGCCATCACTAGCACAGAGAGGCTGCTGCCCTACATACATCCATTTATCTCAAGGCCATCAGACTGTTAAACAGCCATCACTAGCACAGAGAGGCTGCTGCCCTACATACATCCATTTATCTCAAGGCCATCAGACTGTTAAACAGCCATCACTAGCACAGAGAGGCTGCTGCCCTACATACATCCATTTATCTCAAGGCCATCAGACTGTTAAACAGCCATCACTAGCACAGAGAGGCTGCTGCCCTACATACATCCATTTATCTCAAGGCCATCAGACTGTTAAACAGCCATCACTAGCACAGAGAGGCTGCTGCCCTACATACATCCATTTATCTCAAGGCCATCAGACTGTTAAACAGCCATCACTAGCACAGAGAGGCTGCTGCCCTACATACATCCATTTATCTCAAGGCCATCAGACTGTTAAACAGCCATCACTAGCACAGAGAGGCTGCTGCCCTACATACATCCATTTATCTCAAGGCCATCAGACTGTTAAACAGCCATCACTAGCACAGAGAGGCTGCTGCCCTACATACATCCATTTATCTCAAGGCCATCAGACTGTTAAACAGCCATCACTAGCACAGAGAGGCTGCTGCCCTACATACATCCATTTATCTCAAGGCCATCAGACTGTTAAACAGCCATCACTAGCACAGAGAGGCTGCTGCCCTACATACATCCATTTATCTCAAGGCCATCAGACTGTTAAACAGCCATCACTAGCACAGAGAGGCTGCTGCCCTACATACATCCATTTATCTCAAGGCCATCAGACTGTTAAACAGCCATCACTAGCACAGAGAGGCTGCTGCCCTACATACATCCATTTATCTCAAGGCCATCAGACTGTTAAACAGCCATCACTAGCACAGAGAGGCTGCTGCCCTACATACATCCATTTATCTCAAGGCCATCAGACTGTTAAACAGCCATCACTAGCACAGAGAGGCTGCTGCCCTACATACATCCATTTATCTCAAGGCCATCAGACTGTTAAACAGCCATCACTAGCACAGAGAGGCTGCTGCCCTACATACATCCATTTATCTCAAGGCCATCAGACTGTTAAACAGCCATCACTAGCACAGAGAGGCTGCTGCCCTACATACATCCATTTATCTCAAGGCCATCAGACTGTTAAACAGCCATCACTAGCACAGAGAGGCTGCTGCCCTACATACATCCATTTATCTCAAGGCCATCAGACTGTTAAACAGCCATCACTAGCACAGAGAGGCTGCTGCCCTACATACATCCATTTATCTCAAGGCCATCAGACTGTTAAACAGCCATCACTAGCACAGAGAGGCTGCTGCCCTACATACATCCATTTATCTCAAGGCCATCAGACTGTTAAACAGCCATCACTAGCACAGAGAGGCTGCTGCCCTACATACATCCATTTATCTCAAGGCCATCAGACTGTTAAACAGCCATCACTAGCACAGAGAGGCTGCTGCCCTACATACATCCATTTATCTCAAGGCCATCAGACTGTTAAACAGCCATCACTAGCACAGAGAGGCTGCTGCCCTACATACATCCATTTATCTCAAGGCCATCAGACTGTTAAACAGCCATCACTAGCACAGAGAGGCTGCTGCCCTACATACATCCATTTATCTCAAGGCCATCAGACTGTTAAACAGCCATCACTAGCACAGAGAGGCTGCTGCCCTACATACATCCATTTATCTCAAGGCCATCAGACTGTTAAACAGCCATCACTAGCACAGAGAGGCTGCTGCCCTACATACATCCATTTATCTCAAGGCCATCAGACTGTTAAACAGCCATCACTAGCACAGAGAGGCTGCTGCCCTACATACATCCATTTATCTCAAGGCCATCAGACTGTTAAACAGCCATCACTAGCACAGAGAGGCTGCTGCCCTACATACATCCATTTATCTCAAGGCCATCAGACTGTTAAACAGCCATCACTAGCACAGAGAGGCTGCTGCCCTACATACATCCATTTATCTCAAGGCCATCAGACTGTTAAACAGCCATCACTAGCACAGAGAGGCTGCTGCCCTACATACATCCATTTATCTCAAGGCCATCAGACTGTTAAACAGCCATCACTAGCACAGAGAGGCTGCTGCCCTACATACATCCATTTATCTCAAGGCCATCAGACTGTTAAACAGCCATCACTAGCACAGAGAGGCTGCTGCCCTACATACATCCATTTATCTCAAGGCCATCAGACTGTTAAACAGCCATCACTAGCACAGAGAGGCTGCTGCCCTACATACATCCATTTATCTCAAGGCCATCAGACTGTTAAACAGCCATCACTAGCACAGAGAGGCTGCTGCCCTACATACATCCATTTATCTCAAGGCCATCAGACTGTTAAACAGCCATCACTAGCACAGAGAGGCTGCTGCCCTACATACATCCATTTATCTCAAGGCCATCAGACTGTTAAACAGCCATCACTAGCACAGAGAGGCTGCTGCCCTACATACATCCATTTATCTCAAGGCCATCAGACTGTTAAACAGCCATCACTAGCACAGAGAGGCTGCTGCCCTACATACATCCATTTATCTCAAGGCCATCAGACTGTTAAACAGCCATCACTAGCACAGAGAGGCTGCTGCCCTACATACATCCATTTATCTCAAGGCCATCAGACTGTTAAACAGCCATCACTAGCACAGAGAGGCTGCTGCCCTACATACATCCATTTATCTCAAGGCCATCAGACTGTTAAACAGCCATCACTAGCACAGAGAGGCTGCTGCCCTACATACATCCATTTATCTCAAGGCCATCAGACTGTTAAACAGCCATCACTAGCACAGAGAGGCTGCTGCCCTACATACATCCATTTATCTCAAGGCCATCAGACTGTTAAACAGCCATCACTAGCACAGAGAGGCTGCTGCCCTACATACATCCATTTATCTCAAGGCCATCAGACTGTTAAACAGCCATCACTAGCACAGAGAGGCTGCTGCCCTACATACAGACGTGAAATCATTGGTCATTCCACAGGTATGACAAAACATGTATTTTTACTGCTCTAATTACATTGGTAACCAGTTTATAACAGCAATAAGGCACCTCAGGGGTTTGTGGTATATGGCCAATATACCACGGCTAAGGGCTGTTCCGTGTTGTGTCGCCCTTAGCTGTGGTATATTGGCCATATACCACAACCCTCAGGCCTTATTGCCTAATTCTATACTATTTATTGCATCTTAGCCTATGTAGCTCGGTCATCGCTCATCCATGTATTTATATGTATTTATTCTGATTCCACCCCTTTACTTAGATGTGTGTGTATTAGGCCGTTGTTGTGGAATTCTTAGATATATTATATATACATATTACATACAGATATTAGTGCAGTCGGAACTAGAAGCACAAGCATTTCACTACGCTCACAATAACATCTGCAAACCATGTGTATGTGACCAATAACATCTGCTAACCATGTGACCAATAACATTGGCTAACCATGTGACCAATAACATCTGCTAACCATGTGTTTTGATAACATCTGTAACCATGTGACCAATAACATCTGCTAACCATGATGTGACCAATAACACCAATCTGCTAACCATGTGACCAATAACATCTGCTAACCATGTGACCAATAACATCTGCTAACCATGTGACCAATAACATCTGCTAACCATGTGACCAGTAACATCTGCTAACCATGTGACCAATAACATCTGCTAACCATGTGTATGTGACCAATAACATCTGCTAACCATGTGTATGTGACCAATAACATCTGCTAACCATGTGACCAATAACATCTGCTAACCATGTGACCAATAACATCTGCTAACCATGTGTATGTGACCAATAACATCTGCTAACCATGTGTATGTGACCAATAACATCTGCTAACCATGTGACCAATAACATCTGCTAACCATGTGACCAATAACATCTGCTAACCATGTGACCAATAACATCTGCTAACCATGTGACCAATAACATCTGCTAACCATGTGACCAATAACATCTGCTAACCATGTGACCAATAACATCTGCTAACCATGTGTATGTGACCAATAACATCTGCTAACCATGTGACCAATAACATCTGCTAACCATGTGTATGTGACCAATAACATCTAACATCTGCTAACCATGTGTATGACCAATAACATCTGCTAACCATGTGTATGTGACCAATAACATCTGCTAACCGTGTGACCAATAACATCTGCTAACCATGTGACCAATAACATCTGCTAACCATGTGACCAATAACATCTGCTAACCATGTGTGACCAATAACATCTGCTAACCATGTGTGACCAATAACATCTGCTAACCATGTGTGACCAATAACATCTGCTAACCATGTGACCAATAACATATGCTAACCATGTGACCAATAACATCTGCTAACCATGTGTATGTGACCAATAACATCTGCTAACTGTGTGACCAATAATATCTGCTAACCGTGTGACCAATAACATCTGCTAACCATGTGACCAATAACATCTGCTAACCATGTGACCAATAACATCTGCTAAGCATGTGACCAATAACATCTGCTAACCATGTGACCAATAACATCTGATAACCATGTGACCAATAACATCTGCTAACCATGTGACCAATAATATCTGCTAACCATGTGACCAATAACATCTGCTAACCATGTGACCAATAACATCTGCTAACCATGTGTATGTGACCAATAACATCTGCTAACCATGTGTATGTGACCAATAACATCTGCTAACCATGTGACCAATAACATCTGCTAACCATGTGACCAACCATCTGTAACCATGTGACCAATAACATCTGCTAACTGTGTCAACATCTGCTATCCTGTATGTGACCAATAACATCTTAGAGTAACCATGTTATGTGACCAATAACATCTGAGATAACCATGTGACCATATTATCTGCAACCATGTGTATGTGATCAATAACATCTGAATTGTCAACATCCTGTTGGAATCCTGCAGCAACATTCTTAGAGTACAGAGAGAATATTACCACCTATCACTATGGAGATGAACACAGAGAGAATATTACCACCTATCACTACGGAGATGAACACAGAGAGAGAATATTACCACCTATCACTATGGAGATGAACACAGAGAGAATATTACCACCTATCACTATGGAGATGAACACAGAGAGAATATTACCACCTATCACTACGGAGATGAACACAGAGAGAATATTACCACCTATCACTATGGAGATGAACACAGAGAGAATATTACCACCTGTCACTACGGAGATGAACACAGAGAGAGAATATTACCACCTATCACTACGGAGATGAACACAGAGAGAATATTACCTTCTATCACTACATAGACCTGAAACACCAAGAGAGGAACACAGAGAAAAGTTCCCTCATCCAGCTGGTCGAGATGAACACAAACCAATTACCAACAAAGCACAGGACAGCACTCAGACAGTCTGGCCCAACCCATCACAAAGCCTCAGGACAGCACTCAGACAGTCTGGCCCAACCCAGACAAAGCCTCAGGACAGCACTCAGACAGTCTGGCCCAAACCAACAACAAAGCCTCAGGACAGCACTCAGACAGTCTGGCCCAACCCAACAAAGCCTCAGGACAGCACTCAGACAGTCTGGCCCAACCCAACAAAGCCTCAGGACAGCACTCAGACAGTCTGGCCCAACCCAACAAAGCCTCAGGACAGCACTCAGACAGTCTGGCCCAACCCAACAAAGCCTCAGGACAGCACTCAGACAGTCTGGCCCAACCCAACAAAGCCTCAGGACAGCACTCAGACAGTCTGGCCCAACCCAACAAAGCTTCAGGACAGCACTCAGACAGTCTGGCCCAACCCAACAAAGCCTCAGGACAGCACTCAGACAGTCTGGCCCAACCCAACAAAGCCTCAGGACAGCACTCAGACAGTCTGGCCCAACCCAACAAAGCTTCAGGACAGCACTCAGACAGTCTGGCCCAACCCAACAAAGCCTCAGGACAGCACTCAGACAGTCTGGCCCAACCCAACAAAGCCTCAGGACAGCACTCAGACAGTCTGGCCCAACCCAACAAAGCCTCAGGACAGCACTCAGACAGTCTGGCCCAACCAAATTATAACCAAACAACAATAAAATGATATGACCTATTGGGAAAACATGACCCGAATCACTGAAAGACTATCTGACCACTGTGACGGATAGACAATGAGGGGGAAAACGCACAACGTACAGAGTCTATTGAGAGAGGCCGCCGTAGACAGACTTGGCTCTCAACAGACGCCCACAAAATGAGCTGGCAACTGAGCTGCACTTCCTCACCTCCTGCCAAATATATGACCGTATGAGAGACTAATATTATTTCCCACAGATGACAAGGACCCCAAAAAATAATTAGAAAACAAATCAAATATTGATAATCTCCCAACCCAATCTGCTAGGTAGAATACTGCAGTGTGAACCTGCTGCAATAAGAAAAGGGAGGAGAACAAACACCACAGTGAATTAAACCTGATTTCATGTCCCTCGCTGAGAGGGCCATAGTGGAGCTGGGTTGCTGAGAGGGCCACTAGTGGAGAGTCTGGCTAGCCCAGAGGGCCTAGTGGAGAGGGCACTCAGAGAGGGCCATAGTGGAGAGGGCTCAGCTGAGAGGGCCATAGTGGAGAGGGCTAGCTGAGAGGGCCATAGTGGAGAGCACTGAGACAGGGCTCTGGCCATAGTGGAGAGGGCTAATGAGAGGGCCATAGTGAGAGGGCTAGCTGAGAGGGCCAATAGTGGAGAGGGCTAGCTGAGAGGGCCATAGTGGAGAGGGCTAGCTGAGAGGTGGAAAAGGGGCCATAGTGGAGAGGGCTAGCTGAGAGAGGGCCATAGTGGAGAGGGCTCTGAGAGGGCCATAAAATGGAGAGGGCTAGCTGAGAGGGCCATAGTGGAGAGGGCTAGCTGAGAGGGCCATAGTGGAGAGGGCTAATGAGAGGGCCATAGTGACAGGGACCTGAGAAAATAATTAGAAAACAAATCTGAGAGGGCCATAATCTGGAGAGGGCTAGCTGAGAGGGCCATAGTGGAGAGGGCTGCTGAGAGGGCCATAGTGGAGAGGGCTAGCTGAGAGGGCCATAGTGGAGAGGGCTAGCTGAGAGGGCCATAGTGGAGAGGGCTAGCTGAGAGGGCCAAAGTGGAGAGGGCTAGCTGAGAGGGCCATAGTGGAGCTGGGTTGCTGAGAGGGCCATAGTGGAGCTGGGTTGCTGAGAGGGCCATAGTGGAGCTGGGTTGCTGAGAGGGCCATAGTGGAGCTGGGTTGCTGAGAGGGCCATAGTGGAGCTGGGTTGCTGAGTGGGCCCTGGTGGAGCTGGCTAGCTGAGTGGGCCATAGTGGAGCTGGGTTGCTGAGAGGGCCGTAGTGGAGCTGGGTTGCTGAGAGGGCCATAGTGGAGAGGGCTAGCTGAGAGGGCCATAGTGGAGCTGGGTTGCTGAGAGGGCCATAGTGGAGCTGGGTTGCTGAGCGGGCCCTAGTGGAGCCGGGTTGCTGAGCGGGCCCTAGTGGAGACGGGTTGCTGAGCGGGCCCTAGTGGAGATGGGTTGCTGAGCGGGCCCTAGTGGAGCCGGGTTGCTGAGAGGGCCCAAGTGGAGCCGGGTTGCTGAGCGGGCCCTAGTGGAGATGGGTTGCTGAGAGGGCCCTAGTGGAGATGGGTTGCTGAGCGGGCCCTAGTGGAGATGGGTTGCTGAGAGGGCCCTAGTGGAGATGGGTTGCTGAGAGGGCCCTACCTGGAGCCAGCTGAACAACCTAGGCCAACCCTAGTGGAGCCGGGTCTGAGGCCCATCCACCATCCCTGTCCAGAACAACCTAGCAGAACCAACAACCTACTGGACAGAGTCTTAGGCCCATCCACCATCCCCGTCCAGAACAACCTAGCAGAACCAAAAACCTACTGGACAGAGTCTTAGGCCCATCCACCATCCCTGTCCAGAACAACCTAGCAGAACCAACAACCTACTGGACAGAGTCTTAGCCCTATCCACCATCCCCGTCCAGAACAACCTAGCAGAACCAAAAACCTACTGGACAGTGTCTTAGGCCCATCCACCATTGTGTATGCGTGAGTGGTGTGTATGATTGCATGTGGCTTGTGGATATATTTATCACATGTGTGTGTTGCGTGTGTTGTGTGTGTGAAATCCCGTTAACTGTGATAAGTCCTCTAGCCTGCAGCCTATCCTCTCTCCTTTCTCATCTCTCCTCTTGTCATTCTTTATCACTCTCTCCTCTGGCTCCATCTACACTGTCTCTCTCTCTATAGTCTGTTTCCCTCTACCCTTCCCCTCTCTCTCTCTCTCTCTCTCTCTCTCTCTCTCTCTCTCTCTCTCTCTCTCTCTCGTCTCCCTTTATCCTTTCGCTCTCTCTCTCTATCCTCTGTCTCCATCTACCCTCTCTCTGTCTCTCTCTCTCTCTCTCTCTCTCTCTCTCTCTCTCTCTCTCTCTCTCTCTCTCTCTCTCTCTCTCTCTCGTCACCCTTTATCCTTTCTCTCTCTCTCCCTCTCTCACACTCTCCCTCTCTCTATCTCTCTCTCTCTCTCTTGTCTCCCTTTATCCTTTCGCTCTCTCTCTCTATCCTCTGTCTCCATCTACTCTCTCTCTCTCTCTCTCTCTCTCTCTCTCTCTCTCTCTCTCTCTCTCTCTCTCTCTCTCTCTCTCTCTCTCTCTCTCTCTCTCTCTCTCTCTCTCTCTCTCTCTCTCTCTCTCTCTCTCTCTCTCTCTCTCTCTCTGCATGCTGGGAGTGATTGGTGCATGCTGGGAATTGTTTGAGTGAAGGAGTGCGTGTGTTGTGGAGAGTTAGATATTCACAACTTTCTTTTGGTTTGCTATTTCTTGGTGGCATTTTGTTTTGGTGCATGATTAACGTTATATATTTTTTTGTGTGTGGTAGAATTAAGTAGTTGGTTTTTCGTATCAAAATTACCCTGATTTTGGCGGGGATGGCAGCCCGAATGGGGATGCCGTCCCTGTCACTTCGGCACGGCTTTAGGTGTGTTACTGAAGCTGCTGTCACGGTGGAGGAGTTTCTGGTCGCCGTAGGAGAGAAGGTAGGATATGAGAATATTGCTTATGCATCTCGGATGAATAAAGCTGTGGTGGTATTTCTTAAAGAAGAGTGTCTGGTTGATCGTATGGTTGAGCATGGTGTACTTCTTAAAGAAGAGTGTCTTGTAGATCGTATGGTTGAGCATGGTGTACCTCTTAAAGGAGAGTGTCTGGTAGATGGTATGGTTGAGCATGGTGTACTTCTTAAAGGAGAGTGTCTGGTAGATGGTATGGTTGAGCATGGTGTACTTCTTAAAGGAGAGTGTCTGGTAGATGGGATGGTTGAACATGGTGTACCTCTTAAAGGAGAGTGTCTGGTAGATGGGATGGTTGAGCATGGTGTACTTCTTAAAGGAGAGTGTCTGGTAGATGGTATGGTTGAGCATGGTGTACTTCTTAAAGAAGAGTGTCTGGTAGATCGTATGGTTGAGCATGGTGTACTTCTTAAAGGAGAGTGTCTGGTAGATGGGATGGTTGAGCAGGTGTACTGTCTGGTAGATGGTATGGTTGAGCATGGGTTACTTAAAGGAGAGTGTCTGGTAGATGGTATGGTTGAGCATGGTGTACTTCTTAAAGGAGAGTGTCTGGTAGATGGTATGGTTGAGCATGGTGTACTTCTTAAAGGAGAGTGTCTGGTAGATGGTATGGTTGAGCATGGTGTACTTCTTAAAGGAGAGTGTCTGGTAGATGGTATGGTTGAGCATGGTGTACCTCTTAAAGAAGAGTGTCTGGTAGATGGTATGGTTGAGCATGGTGTACCTCTTAAAGAAGAGTGTCTGGTAGATGGTATGGTTGAGCATGGTGTACTTCTTAAAGAAGAGTGTCTGGTAGATGGTATGGTTGAGCATGGTGTACTTCTTAAAGGAGAGTGTCTGGTAGATGGTATGGTTGAGCATGGTGTACTTCTTAAAGGAGAGTGTCTGGTAGATGGTATGGTTGAGCATGGTGTACCTCTTAAAGGAGAGTGTCTGGTAGATGGTATGGTTGAGCATGGTGTACTTCTTAAAGGAGAGTGTCTGGTAGATGGTATGGTTGAGCATGGTGTATTTCTTAAAGGAGAGTGTCTGGTAGATGGTATGGTTGAGCATGGTGTACTTCTTAAAGAAGAGTGTCTGGTAGATGGTATGGTTGAGCCTGGTGTACTTCTTAAAGGAGAGTGTCTGGTAGATGGTATGGTTGAGCAGGGTGTACTTCTTAAAGGAGAGTGTCTGGTAGATGGTATGGTTGAGCAGGGTGTACTTCTTAAAGGAGAGTGTCTGGTAGATGGTATGGTTGAGCATGGTGTACTTCTTAAAGAAGAGTGTCTGGTAGATGGTATGGTTGAGCATGGTGTACTTCTTAAAGGAGAGTGTCTGGTAGATGGTATGGTTGAGCATGGTGTACTTCTTAAAGAAGAGTGTCTGGTAGATGGTATGGTTGAGCAGGGTGTACTTCTTAAAGGAGAGTGTCTGGTAGATGGTATGGTTGAGCAGGGTGTACTTCTTAAAGGAGAGTGTCTGGTAGATGGTATGGTTGAGCAGGGTGTACTTCTTAAAGGAGAGTGTCTGGTAGATGGGATGGTTGAGCAGGGTGTACTTCTTAAAGGAGAGTGTCTGGTAGATGGTATGGTTGAGCATGGTGTACTTCTTAAAGGAGAGTGTCTGGTAGATGGGATGGTTGAGCAGGGTGTACTTCTTAAAGGAGAGTGTCTGGTAGATGGGATGGTTGAGCAGGGTGTACTTCTTAAAGGAGAGTGTCTGGTAGATGGGATGGTTGAGCAGGGTGTACTTCTTAAAGGAGAGTGTCTGGTAGATGGGATGGTTGAGCATGGTGTACTTCTTAAAGGAGAGTGTCTGGTAGATCGGATGGTTGAGCATGGTGTACTTCTTAAAGGAGAGTGTCTGGTAGATGGTATGGTTGAGCATGGTGTACTTCTTAAAGGAGAGTGTCTGGTAGATGGGATGGTTGAGCATGGTGTACTTCTTAAAGGAGAGTGTCTGGTAGATGGTATGGTTGAGCATGGTGTACTTCTTAAAGAAGAGTGTCTGGTAGATGGTATGGTTGAGCATGGTGTACTTCTTAAAGGAGAGTGTCTGGTAGATCGTATGGTTGAGCATGGTGTACTTCTTAAAGGAGAGTGTCTGGTAGATGGGATGGTTGAGCATGGTGTACTTCTTAAAGGAGAGTGTCTGGTAGATGGTATGGTTGAGCATGGTGTACTTCTTAAAGGAATGTTTATTCAAGTTACGCCGCTTTTTTCCCCGTCACCAAGGGCAACGATTTCAAATGTACCCCCGTTTATTCCTAATGAGCTATTGGAGCGCGAGTTATTGCGCTTTGGGAAGTTCGCCAGTTCAATGAAGGTCCCGTTGGGTTGCAAACACCCGGTGTTGAAACAGGTCATGTCATTTCGGCGACAGGTGTTTATGTTCTTGGACTCACCGGAGCAGACTTTAGAGTTATCGTTTAAAATCAAGTATGACAACAGATTGTATATGGTTTATGCTAGTACGGGTAGTCAACGGTGTTTTGAGTGTGGAAATGTTGGTCATAAGCGACATGCTTGCCCGAAAAGGGAGAAGGCAGAGGGAGGGGCGCGGGTGGTCATCGTAACGCCTGCTGATGTAGGGAGAGGTGAGCTGACAGCGGTAGAACAGCCACAAGCACCTGTTGCTGAGGAACAAGTTATCCTTGTTGAGGGGACGGGGTTGCAACTTGTATTAGAAGGTAATGTTATGCAGCAGAAAAATATTGTTGTAGGAGGTAAGGATGTATCTGAAGAGCCAGTTCCTCAGACTGGTGAGCAGGTGCCCAGTATGAGTGCTGGGGTAAAGGAGAGGGTTCATGTGGAGCTAGGCTCCCGGGGAGTGGAGGAGATTCCCACTACGAGTGCTGGGGTTCATGTGGAGCTAGGCTCCCAGTTAATGGAGGAGATGCCCACTATGAGTAGTGATGTTCAGGTGGGGCTAGTCTCCCAGGTAGTGGAGGAGATGCTTGGTACGAGTGATGAGGTGCAAGTGGGGAGTGTTGAAAGGGATGTGGTAGAGGGGAGTCAGTTGTCTGTGGTCTCAGCTGAGGAGGATCAAGAGAAGGATATGGATATCTCTTTAGATATGACAGCTGATGGTGAGGACTCAGTTTATGATCTAGAGGAGGTAAATTCGTTTTTGGATCAGACTTTTGGGAAATCTGTCAAATTGGCAGATTATTTTGATGTTGATAAGTTTGTGAGGTCAGCTGTGATGTTACAGAAGACGGTGGGGTTAGTTAGACCAGCTGAGTGAGAAGAAGCGGTTTCGCTTGAGGAAATGTATTACTGCTGTTGCAGCAGCAAAAGGTGGTGGGAAACGTGTTCAGGTTAAGAGAAGAAAAAAGAATAATGATGATGATCATGCTTCATAGGGTGTCTTTTTTCTCGTTGGTTTCTCTGTGGGCTCTTCTGCTTTTCTTTTCTCTTTTCTATATGGAAGTACTAAGGGTAGGTTCTCTTAATATTAATGGGGGAAGGGACAGGAATAAGAGGGCTTGGGTATTAGAAGTACTAAGGGTAGGTTCTCTTAATATTAATGGGGGAAGGGACAGGAATAAGAGGGCTTGGGTATTAGAAGTACTAAGGGTAGGTTCTCTTAATATTAATGGGGAAGGGACAGGAATAAGAGAGCTTGGGTATTAGAAGTACTAAGGGTAGGTTCTCTTAATATTAATGGGGGAAGGGACAGGAATAAGAGGGCTTGGGTTTTAGAAGTACTAAGGGTAGGTTCTCTTAATATTAATGGGGGAAGGGACAGGAATAAGAGGGCTTGGGTATTAGAAGTACTAAGGGTAGGTTCTCTTAATATTAATGGGGAAGGGACAGGAATAAGAGGGCTTGGGTATTAGAAGTACTAAGGGTAGGTTCTCTTAATATTAATGGGGGAAGGGACAGGAATAAGAGGGCTTGGGTATTAGAAGTACTAAGGGTAGGTTCTCTTAATATTAATGGGGAAAGGACAGGAATAAGAGGGCTTGGGTATTAGAAGTACTAAGGGTAGGTTCTCTTAATATTAATGGGGGAAGGGACAGGAATAAGAGGGCTTGGGTATTAGAAGTACTAAGGGTAGGTTCTCTCAATATGAATGGGGGAAGGGACAGGAATAAGAGGGCTTGGGTATTAGAAGTACTAAGGGTAGGTTCTCTCAATATGAATGGGGGAAGGGACAGGAATAAGAGGGCTTGGGTATTAGAAGTACTAAGGGTAGGTTCTCTCAATATGAATGGGGGAAGGGACAGGAATAAGAGGGCTTGGGTATTAGAAGTACTAAGGGTAGGTTCTCTCAATATGAATGGGGGAAGGGACAGGAATAAGAGGGCTTGGGTATTAGAAGTACTAAGGGTTGGTTCTCTTAATATTAATGGGGGAAGGGACAGGAATAAGAGGGCTTGGGTATTAGAAGTAATAAAACAGAAAAGGCTTAATGTAGTTTTCCTACAGGAGACACATAGTGATGAGGAAAATGAGGTTGACTGGGGTATGTGGTGGGAGGGGCAGCATGGACTCAGTCATGGTACTAATTTCAGTACTGGGGTGGCCATCTTGTTTTCCTCAGGCTTAGGGGTGACTGTGGTATCTACAACAGAGATTGTCAAGGGTCGGGTTTTATTGGTCAAGGTGGATATTATGGGGTTTTTGTTTGTTTTTTGAATGTTTATGCTCCTAATGAGGGTACAGAGCGTATTGCTGTTTTTGATCAGATAAAGAAAACCTTAAGACAGTGTGATCAAGAGGGGTGTATGGTTTTAGGGGGGGGACTGGAATTGTACAGTGGATTTTACTGTTGATCGCACCGCTGAAGAACCTCACCTGCGGTCAGCCACTTGCCTGTCCGGCCTATTAAATGAGTTTGAGCTTTCTGATGTGTGGAGAGTAAAGGAATGCCAAAGTTAGGCAGCACACATGGCTAAAGATTAATGAAGGTCGTGTCAGTGCAGCAAGGTTAGACAGGTTGTATGTATCTGAGCAATACTGTAGTAGGGTTGGAAGGTGTGCCATTACTCCTGTGGGATTTTCTGATCATCATATGGTTACTGTTGATATTCACTTGTCCTGTCCACGAAGGTCATCACCTTACTGGTATTTTAATGTTAAATTGTTACATGATGTCATGTTTTGTGACAGGTTTGTGTTGTTTTGGGAAAAATGGAGGGTTATAAAGGGGAATTTTGAGTCCTTGAGACAATGGTGGGAGGTTGGGAAGGCCCAAATACGAGTATTTTGTCAACAGTATACTGCTCTGTCTCAAACTGAAGTTGAAGAGACTATCACGGCCCTTGAACAGGACATCAAGTCTATTGAATTGAAGCTGCTCACTCAGAACGACCCTGGACTAGTCATGAACTTACAGGACAAGAGACATGAACTGAGGTCGTTTCTGCATGAAAGAGTGAAGGGTGCCTTGATTAGGTCTCGTTTCGCTTCCCTCAAGGATATGGATGCTCCTAGTGCTTTTTTTAAAACCTAGGACAGTGGACGTTTCAACGTAAACAGATGGTCTGCCTTCGTCTCCCTGATGGGAAGGTGACCACTAGGACAGTGGACGTTTCAACGTAAACAGATGGTCTGCCTTCGTCTCCCTGATGGGAAGGTGACCACTAGGACAGTGGACGTTTCAACGTAAACAGATGGTCTGCCTTCGTCTCCCTGATGGGAAGGTGACCACTAGGACAGTGGACGTTTCAGCGTAAACAGATGGTCTGCCTTCATCTCCCTGATGGGAAGGGGACCACTAGGACAGTGGACGTTTCAACGTATAAACAGATGGTCTGCCTTCGTCTCCCTGATGGGAAGGTGACCAACCTGATGGGACCACTAGGACAGTGGACGTTTCAACGTAAACAGATGGTCTGCCTTCGTCTCCCTGATGGGAAGGTGACCACTAGGACAGTGGACGTTTCAACGTAAACAGATGGTCTGCCTTCGTCTCCCTGATGGGAAGGGGACCACTAGGACAGTGGACGTTTCAACGTAAACAGATGGTCTGCCTTCGTCTCCCTGATGGGAAGGTGACCACTAGGACAGTGGACGTTTCAACGTAAACAGATGTTCTGCCTTCGTCTCCCTGATGGGAAGGGGACCACTAGGACAGTGGACGTTTCAATGTAAACAGATGGTCTGCCTTCGTCTCCCTGATGGGAAGGGGACCACTAGGACAGTGGACGTTTCAACGTAAACAGATGGTCTGCCTTCGTCTCCCTGATGGGAAGGTGACCACTAGGACAGTGGACGTTTCAACGTAAACAGATGGTCTGCCTTCGTCTCCCTGATGGGAAGGGGACCACTAGGACAGTGGACGTTTCAACGTAAACAGATGTAAACAGATGGTCTGCCTTCGTCTCCCTGATGGGAAGGTGACCACTAGGACAGTGGACGTTTCAACGTAAACAGATGGTCTGCCTTCGTCTCCCTGATGGGAAGGGGACCACTAGGACAGTGGACGTTTCAATGTAAACAGATGGTCTGCCTTCATCTCCCTGATGGGAAGGTGACCACTAGGACAGTGGACGTTACAACGTAAACAGATGGTCTGCCTTCGTCTCCCTGATGGGAAGGTGACCACTAGGACAGTGGACGTTTCAACGTAAACAGATGGTCTGCCTTCGTCTCCCTGATGGGAAGGGGACCACTAGGACAGTGGACGTTTCAATGTAAACAGATGGTCTGCCTTCGTCTCCCTGATGGGAAGGTGACCACTAGGACAGTGGACGTTACAACGTAAACAGATGGTCTGCCTTCGTCTCCCTGATGGGAAGGGGACCACTAGGACAGTGGACGTTTCAATGTAAACAGATGGTCTGCCTTCGTCTCCCTGATGGGAAGGTGACCACGGATGATATTGAAATGCGTCAACATGCCGTGGATTTCTACTCGTCCCTTTATAAGGCGGAGGATTGTGACTCTCTGTGTACTGAACAGTTGTTACATGGTCTTCCTCAATTGGGACCTGAGCAGAGAGTCTCATTGGACGCTGACATTACACTGCAGGAGCCACATTACTCCACAGCAGTTATGCAGCTCTCAACAGGCCGAGCTCCTGGCATCGATGGTTTACCATCTGAGTTCTATAAGCACTTTTGGGGAGGATTTTTATGAAGTGCTGTGTGAATCTTTTCATGAGGGTTCTCTTCCTGTATCCTGTCAACGTGCGGTGCTTTCACTGTTGCCAAAAAAGGGGGATTTGGCTCTCATAAAAAACTGCAGACCTGTTGCTTTGCTGTGCGCAGAATACAAAATTGTTTCTAAATGTCTCTCAAACAGGTTGAAAGAATATCTGGGACTGTTGATCCACAAGGACCAGTCCTACTGTGTACCTGATCGCTCTATTGTTGACAACTTGTTTCTGATAAGAGATGTTTTAGACATTTGTAAACTGTCTGATGTAAATGTGGGTTTACTTTCGTTAGATCAGGAGAAGGCTTGTGATCGTGTGGACCACCAGTACTTGTTTAAAACAATGAAAGCCTTCGGGTTTGGGGATGTTTTTCTGTCTTGGGTGAATTTACTGTATGCTGGAGCCTCGTGTATGGTGAAGGTGGGTGGTGGTTTAAGTTGCCCCATCCCTGACGAAAGGGGCAACTCTCTCTCTCTCTCTCTCTCTCTCTCTCTCTCTCTCTCTCTCTCTCTCTCTCTCTCTCTCTCTCTCTCTCTCTCTCTCTCTCTCTCTCTCTCTCTCTCTCTCTCTCTCTCTCTCTCTCTCTCTCTCTCTCTCTCTCTCTCTCTCTCTCCCCCTCTATCTCTCTCACTCTTGTCTCCCTTAATCCTTTCTCTCTCTCTCTCTATCCTCTGTCTCCATCTACCCTCTCCCTCTCGTATCTATCTATCTATCTATCTATCTATCTATCTATCTATCTATCTATCTATCTTAAGTTGCCCCATCCCTGTCGAAAGGGGCAACTATCTCTCTCTCTCACACTCTCTCTCCCTCTATCTCTCTCACTCTTGTCTCCCTTAATCCTTTCTCTCTCTCTCCCTATCTCTCTCTCTCTCCCTATCTCTCTCTCTCTCTCTCTCTCTCTCTCTCTCTCTCTCTCTCTCTCTCTCTCTCTCTCTCTCTCTCTCTCTCTCTCTCTCTCTCTCTCTCTCTCTCTCTCTCTCTCTCTCTCTCTCTCTCTCTCTCTCTCTCTCTCTCTCTCTCTCTCTCTCTATCCTCTGTCTCCCTCTACTCTTTATCTCTTCCAACCTCTCTGCTCCCATTCTCCCCTTGTTCCACTTTCTCTGTCCCCAATCTTCCTCTTCCCCTCGCTCCCCGCCTCTCCCTCTATCAGAGTTAAATAGATTACTAGGACAGTGGCGTTAAAGTGGGTGACATTGAGAGATCCAAGGCCAACTGCTCATTTCATTGGTATTATGGCAAAGAGAGAGATCCAAGGCCAACTGCTCCTTTCATTGGTATTATGGCAAAGAGAGAGAGATCCAAGGCCAACTGCTCATTTCATTGGTATTATGGCAAAGAGAGAGAGATCCAAGGCCAACTGCTCATTTCATTGGTATTATGGCAAAGAGAGAGATCCAAGGCCAACTGCTCCTTTCATTGGTATTATGGCAAAGAGAGAGAGATCCAAGGCCAACTGCTCATTTCATTGGTATTATGGCAAAGAGAGAGAGATCCAAGGCCAACTGCTCATTTCATTGGTATTATGGCAAAGAGAGAGAGATCCAAGGCCAACTGCTCCTTTCATTGGTATTATGGCAAAGAGAGAGAGATCCAAGGCCAACTGCTCATTTCATTGGTATTATGGCAAAGAGAGAGAGATCCAAGGCCAACTGCTCATTTCATTGGTATTATGGCAAAGAGAGAGATCCAAGGCCAACTGCTCATTTCATTGGTATTATGGCAAAGAGAGAGAGATCCAAGGCCAACTGCTCATTTCATTGGTATTATGGCAAAGAGAGAGAGATCCAAGGCCAACTGCTCCTTTCATTGGTATTATGGCAAAGAGAGAGAGATCCAAGGCCAACTGCTCCTTTCATTGGTATTATGGCAAAGAGAGAGAGATCCAAGGCCAACTGCTCCTTTCATTGGTATTATGGCAAAGAGAGAGAGATCCAAGGCCAACTGCTCATTTCATTGGTATTATGGCAAAGAGAGAGAGATCCAAGGCCAACTGCTCCTTTCATTGGTATTATGGCAAAGAGAGAGAGATCCAAGGCCAACTGCTCATTTCATTGGTATTATGGCAAAGAGAGAGAGATCCAAGGCCAACTGCTCCTTTCATTGGTATTATGGCAAAGAGAGAGAGATCCAAGGCCAACTGCTCATTTCATTGGTATTATGGCAAAGAGAGAGGGATCCAAGGCCAACTGCTCATTTCATTGGTATTATGGCAAAGAGAGAGAGATCCAAGGCCAACTGCTCCTTTCATTGGTATTATGGCAAAGAGAGAGAGAGATCCAAGGCCAACTGCTCCTTTCATTGGTATTATGGCAAAGAGAGAGAGATCCAAGGCCAACTGCTCCTTTCATTGGTATTATGGCAAAGAGAGAGAGAGATCCAAGGCCAACTGCTCCTTTCATTGGTATTATGGCAAAGAGAGAGAGAGATCCAAGGCCAACTGCTCATTTCATTGGTATTATGGCAACGAGAGAGAGATCCAAGACCAACTGCTCATTTCATTGGTATTATGGCAACGAGAGAGAGAGGGAGAGGTAGAGGTAGAGAGAGAGAGAGATCCAAGGCCAACTGCTCCTTTCATTGGTATTATGGCAAAGAGAGAGAGATCCAAGACCAACTGCTCCTTTCATTGGTATTATGGCATAGAGAGATAGAGGGAGAGGTAGAGGTAGAGAGAGAGAGGCAGAGAGAGAGAGAGAGAGAGAGAGAGAGAGAGAGAGAGAGATAGAGGTCGAGAGAGAGAGGTAGAGAGAGAGATAGAGGTAGAGAGTAATAATATAATAATAATTGTACCATGCTGTGTTGCCATGCGTTGCTGCCATGCTGTGTTGTCATGTGTTGCTGCCATGCTGTTTTGTCATGTGTTGCTGCCATGTGTTGCTGCCATGTGTTGCTGCCATGCTGTGTTGCCATGTGTTGCTGCCATGTGTTGTTGCCATGTGTTGCTGCCATGCTGTTTTGTCATGTGTTGCTGCCATGTGTTGCTACCATGCTGTGTTGTCATGTGTTGCTACCATGCTGTGTTGTCATGTGCTGCCATGCTGTGTTGTCATGTGCTGCCATGCTGTGTTGTCATGTGTTGCCATGCTGTGTTGTCATGTGTTGCTGCCATGCTGTTTTGTCATGTGTTGCTGCCATGCTGTGTTGCTGCCATGTGTTGCTACCATGCTGTGTTGTCATGTGTTGCTACCATGCTGTGTTGTCATGTGCTGCTGCCATGTTGTGTTGTCATGTGTTGCTGCCATGCTGTGTTGTCATGTGCTGCTGCCATGCTGTGTTGTCACATGTTGCTGCCATGCTGTGTTGTCATGTGTTGCTACCATGCTGTGTTGTCATGTGTTGCTGTCATGCTGTGTTGTCATGTGTTGCTGCCATGCTGTGTTGTCATGTGTTGCTGCCATGCTGTGTTGTCACATGTTGCTGCCATGCTGTGTTGTCATGTGTTGCTACCATGATGTGTTGTCATGTGCTGCTGCCATGCTGTGTTGTCATGTGTTGCTGCCATGCTGTGTTGTCATGTGTTGCTGCCATGCTGTGTTGTCATGTGTTGCTGCCATGCTGTGTTGTCATGTGTTGCTGCCATGTGCTGCTGCCATGCTGTGTTGTCACGTGTTGCTGCCATGCTGTGTTGTCATGTGTTGCTGCCATGGTGTGTTGTCATGTGTTGCTGCCATGCTGTGTTGTCATGTGTTGTTGCCATGCTGTGTTGTCATGTGTTGCTGCCATGCTGTGTTGTCATGTGTTGCTGCCATGCTGTGTTGTCATGTGTTGCTGCCATGTGTTGCTACCATGCTGTGTTGTCATGTGTTGCTACCATGCTGTGTTGTCATGTGCTGCTGCCATGCTGTGTTGTCATGTGTTGCTGCCATGCTGTGTTGTCATGTGTTGCTGCCATGTGTTGCTGCCATGCTGTGTTGTCATGTGTTGCTACCATGATGTGTTGTCATGTGTTGCTGCCATGCTGTGTTGTCATGTGTTGCTGCCATGCTGTGTTGTCATGTGGTGCTGCCATGCTGTGTTGTCATGTGGTGCTACCCTGCTGTGTTGTCATGTGTTGCTGCCATGCTGTGTTGCCATGTGTTGCTGCCATGCTGTGTTGTCATGTGTTGCTACCATGCTGTGTTGTCATGTGTTGCTGTCATGCTGTGTTGTCATGTGTTGCTGCCATGCTGTGTTGTCATGTGTTGCTGCCATGCTGTGTTGTCATGTGTTGCTGCCATGCTGTGTTGTCATGTTCTGCTACCCTGCTGTGTTGCCATGTGTTGCTGCCATGCTGTGTTGCCATGTGTTGCTGCCATGCTGTGTTGTCATGTGTTGCTGCCATGTGCTGCTGCCATGCTGTGTTGTCATGTGTTGCTGCCATGCTGTGTTGTCATGTGTTGCTGCCATGCTGTGTTGCCATGTGTTGCTGCCATGCTGTGTTGCCATGTGTTGCTGCCATGCTGTGTTGTCATGTGTCGCTGCCATGCTGTGTTGTCATGTGTTGCTGCCATGTGCTGCTGCCATGCTGTGTTGTCATGTGTTGCTGCCATGCTGTGTTGTCATGTGTTGCTGCCATGCTGTGTTGCCATGTGTTGCTGCCATGCTGTGTTGTCATGTGTTGCTGCCATGCTGTGTGGTTGTCTTAGGTCTTTATTTTTTTTTAAACAACATGATTTTTTTTAATGACTACCTCATCTCTGTACCCTGTACCCCACACCTACAATTATCTGTAAGGTCCCTCAGTCAAGCAGTGAATTTCAAACACAGATTCAACCACAAAGACCAGGCAGGTTTTCCAGTGCCTCACAAAGAAGGGCACCCAATGGTAGCATTTTTAAAAAAGCAGACATTGAATATTCCTTTGAGCAGGGAGAAGTTATTCGTTACATTTTTGATGGTGTATCAATACACCCAGTCACTACAAAGATACAGACATCCTTATTAACTCAGTTGCCGTAGAGGAAGAAAACAGCTCAGGGATTTCAACATGAGGCCAATGGTGACTTTAAAACAGTTACAGAGTGTAATGGCTGTGATAGGAGAAAACTGAGGATGGATCAACAACATTGTAGTTATTCCACAATACTAACCTAAATGACAGAGTGAAAAGAAATAAGTACAGACAAAAATATTCCAAAACATGCATCCTGTTTGCAACAAGGCACTAAAGTAATACTGGAAAAATCCTAAAAGAAAACCAGTCTGCTTTCCAACAGACACTGGGAGATGAATTCACCTTTCAGCAGGACAATAACCTAAAACACAAGGCCAGGACAATAACCTAAAACACAAGGCCAGGACAATAACCTAAAACACAAGGCCAGGACATTAACCTAAAACACAAGGCCAGGACAATAACCTAAAACACAAGGCCAGGACAATAACCTAAAACACAAGGCCAGGACAATAACCTAAAACACAAGGCCAGGACAATAACCTAAAACACAAGGCCAGGACAATAACCTAAAACACAAGGCCAGGACAATAACCTAAAACACAAGGCCAGGACAATAACCTAAAACACAAGGCCAGGACGATAACCTAAAACACAAGGCCAGGACGATAACCTAAAACACAAGGCCAGGACGATAACCTAAAACACAAGGCCAGGACAATAACCTAAAACACAAGGCCAGGACAATAACCTAAAACACAAGGCCAGGACATTAACCTAAAACACAAGGCCAGGACAATAACCTAAAACACAAGGCCTGGACAATAACCTAAAACACAAGGCCAGGACAATAACCTAAAACACAAGGCCAGGACATTAACCTAAAACACAAGGCCAGGACATTAACCTAAAACACAAGGCCAGGACAATAACCTAAGACACAAGGCCAGGACATTAACCTAAAACACAAGGCCAGGACAATAACCTAAAACACAAGGCCTGGACAATAACCTAAAACACAAGGCCAGGACAATAACCTAAAACACAAGGCCAGGACAATAACCTAAAACGCAAGGCCAGGACAATAACCTAAAACACAAGGCCAGGACAATAACCTAAAACACAAGGCCAGGACAATAACCTAAAACACAAGGCTAGGACAATAACCTAAAACACAAGGCCAGGACAATAACCTAAAACACAAGGCCAGGACAATAACCTAAAACACAAGGCCAGGACAATAACCTAAAACACAAGGCCAGGACAATAACCTAAAACACAAGGCCAGGACATTAACCTAAAACACAAGGCCAGGACAATAACCTAAAACACAAGGCCAGGACATTAACCTAAAACACAAGGCCAGGACAATAACCTAAAACACAAGGCCAGGACATTAACCTAAAACACAAGGCCAGGACAATAACCTAAAACACAAGGCCAGGACATTAACCTAAAACACAAGGCCAGGACATTAACCTAAAACACAAGGCCAGGACAATGACCTAAAACACAAGGCCAGGACATTAACCTAACACACAAGGCCAGGACATTAACCTAAAACACAAGGCCAGGACAATAACCTAAAACACAAGGCCAGGACATTAACCTAAAACACAAGGCCAGGACAATAACCTAAAACACAAGGCCAGGACATTAACCTAAAACACAAGGCCAGGACAATAACCTAAAACACAAGGCCAGGACAATAACCTAAAACACAAGGCCAGGACAATAACCTAAAACACAAGGCCAGGACATTAACCTAAAACACAAGGCCAGGACAATAACCTAAAACACAAGGCCAGGACAATAACCTAAAACACAAGGCCAGGACAATAACCTAAAACACAAGGCCAGGACATTAACCTAAAACACAAGGCCAGCTCTACGAAGGAGTTGCTAACGAAGACGCCATTGAATGTTCCTGAGTGACCTAGTTACAATTTTGACTTAAATCTACTTGAAAATCTATGACAAGACTTAAAAAATGGCTGTCCAGCAGTGATGAACAACCAACTTGACTGAGCTTGAAGAATTTAAAAAATAATAATGTGCAATCCAGGTGTGTAAAGCTCTTCGAGACCCAGAAAGGCTCACAGCTGTAATCGCTGCCAAAGGTGATGCTAACATGTATTGACTCAGGGGTGTGAATTATTATGTAAATTCAATATTTCTCTATTTCTTTCTCAATAAATTTGCAAAAAATAAATTTGAGTTAAGTTTTAACGTAACATGATGAAGAATTGTGGGTTTTTTAAAAATTCAGGCTGTAACACAACAGAATGTGGAATAAGTCAAGGGGTCTGACTAGTCAAGGGGTATGACTAGTCAAGGGGTATGACTAGTCAAGGGGTCTGACTAGTCAAGGGGTCTGACTAGTCAAGGGGTCTGACTAGTCAAGGGGTCTGACTAGTCAAGGGGTATGACTAGTCAAGGGGTATGACTAGTCAAGGGGTATGACTAGTCAAGGGGTCTGACTAGTCAAGGGGTATGACTAGTCAAGGGGTCTGACTAGTCAAGGGGTATGACTAGTCAAGGGGTATGACTAGTCAAGGGGTATGGACTAGTCAAGGGATATGACTAGTCAAGGGGTCTGACTCGTCAAGGGGTATGACTAGTCAAGGGGTCTGACTAGTCAAGGGTATGACTAGTCAAGGGGTCTGACTAGTCAAGGGTCTGACTAGTCAAGGGGTCTGACTAGTCAAGGGGTCTGACTAGTCAAGGGGTCTGACTAGTCAAGGGGTATGACTAGTCAAGGGGTCTGACTAGTCAAGGGGTCTGACTAGTCAAGGGGTATGACTAGTCAAGGGGTCTGACTAGTCAAGGGGTCTGACTAGTCAAGGGGTATGACTAGTCAAGGGGTCTGACTAGTCAAGGGGTCTGACTAGTCAAGGGGTACGACTAGTCAAGGGGTATGACTAGTCAAGGGGTCTGACTAATTCCTGAAGGCTCTGTATCTCTCAGAAGAAGAAAAATAGTCCCAAACAACACCCGGTGTCCCAAATTGCACCCTATTTACTATGGGCCCTGGTCTATAGTAGTGTTCTATATCAGGGGGTAATAGGGCTCTGGTCTAATAGTAGTGTTCTCTATAGGAAATAGAAAAATGGTCTATAGTAGTGTTCTATATTGGGAATAGGGCCTGGTCTATAGTAGTGTTCTATATAGGGAATCAGGCTCTGGTCTATAGTAGTGTTCTATATAGGCAATAGGGCCCTGGTCTATAGTAGTGTTCTATATAGGGAATCAGGCTCTGGTCTATAGTAGTGTTCTATATAGGGAATAGGGCCCTGGTCTATAGTAGTGTTCTATGTAGGGAATAGGGCTCTGGTCTATAGTAGTGTTCTATATAGGGAATCAGGCTCTGGTCTATAGTAGTGTTCTATATAGGGAATAGGGCTCTGGTCTATAGTAGTGTACTATATAGGGAATCAGGCTCTGGTCTATAGTAGTGTTCTATATAGGGAATAGGGCCCTGGTCTATAATAGTGCACTATATAGGGAATAGGGCTCAAACTCAAAGAATATGGCTGCCTAAATATGGTTCCCAATCGGAGACAACGATAAACACCTGACTCTGATTGAGAACCACTCCAGACAGCCATAGACTTTGCTAGATCACCCCACTAGCTACAATCCCAATATATACACACCAAAACCCTAAGACAAAACACACCACAATACAAAAACCCCATGCCACACCCTGGCCTGACCCAATACGTGAAGATAAACACAAAATACTTCGACCAGGGCGTGACAATAGGGCTCTGGTCTACAGTAGTATTCTATGTAGGGAATAGGGCTCTGGTCTATAGTAGTGTTCTATATAGGGAATAGGGCTCTGGTCTACAGTAGTGTTCTATGTAGGGAATAGGGCTCTGGTCTATAGTAGTGTACTATATAGGGAATAGGGCTCTGGTCTATAGTAGTGTACTATATAGGGAATAGGTCTCTGGTCTATAGTAGTGTTCTATATAGGGAATAGGGCTCTGGTCTACAGTAGTGTACTATATAGGGAATCAGGCTCTGGTCTATAGTAGTGTACTATATAGGGAATAGGGCTCTGGTCTATAGTAGTGTACTATATAGGGAATAGGGCTCTGGTCTATAGTAGTGTTCTATATAGGGAATAGGGCTCTGGTCTATAGTAGTGTTCTATATAGGGAATAGGGCTCTGGTCTACAGTAGTGTTCTATATAGGGAATAGGGCTCTGGTCTACAGTAGTGTACTATATAGGGAATAGGGCTCTGGTCTACAGTAGTGTTCTATATAGGGAATAGGGCTCTGGTCTACAGTAGTGTAGTATACTATATAGGGAATAGGGCTCTGGTCTACAGTAGTGTACTATATAGGGAATAGGGCTCTGGTCTACAGTAGTGTTCTATATAGGGAATAGGGCTCTGGTCTATAGTAGTGTACTATATAGGGAATAGGGCTCTGGTCTACAGTAGTGTACTATATAGGGAATAGGGCTCTGGTCTACAGTAGTGTACTATATAGGGAATAGGGCTCTGGTCTACAGTAGTGTTCTATATAGGGAATAGGGCTCTGGTCTACAGTAGTGTACTATATAGGGAATAGGGCTCTGGTCTACAGTAGTGTACTATATAGGGAATAGGGCTCTGGTCTACAGTAGTGTTCTATATAGGGAATAGGGCTCTGGTCTACAGTAGTGTACTATATAGGGAATAGGGCTCTGGTCTACAGTAGTGTTCTATATAGGGAATAGGGCTCTGGTCTACAGTAGTGTACTATATAGGGAATAGGGCTCTGGTCTACAGTAGTGTTCTATGTAGGGAATAGGGCTCTGGTCTATAGTAGTGTTCTATATAGGGAATAGGGCTCTGGTCTACAGTAGTATTCTATGTAGGGAATAGGGCTCTGGTCTATAGTCGTGTTCTATAGGGAATAGGGCTCTGGTCTACAGTAGTGTACTATATAGGGAATAGGGCTCTGGTCTATAGTAGTGTTCTATATAGGGAATAGGGCTCTGGTCAATAGTAGTGTTCTATATAGGGAATAGGGCTCTGGTCAATAGTAGTGTTCTATATAGGGAATAGGGCTCTGGTCTATAGTAGTGTTCTATATAGGGAATAGGGCCCTGGTCTATAGTAGTGTTCTATATAGGGAATAGGGCTCTGGTCTAATAGGGCTCTGGTCTACAGTAGTGTACTATATAGGGAATAGGGCTCTGGTCTATAGTAGTGTTCTATATAGGGAATAGGGCTCTGGTCTACAGTAGTGTACTATATAGGGAATAGGGCTCTGGTCTATAGTCGTGTTCTATATAGGGAATAGGGCTCTGGTCTATAGTAGTGTACTATATAGGGAATAGGGCTCTGGTCTATAGTAGTGTTCTATAACTGGACCGTAACTGGAGTCGCTAGGGACTGTAACTGGCGTTGCTAGGGACCGTAACTGGCGTTGCTAGGGACCGTAACTGGCGTTGCTAGGGCAGACATCTGTCTCTGTTCTATCAGACCCCATCTGCATGACACACACGTACACACACACACAGATATGTACACACACACACACGTACACACACACACACACAGACATGTACACACACACACACACACACATGTACACACACACACAGACATGTACACACACACACGTACACACACACACACACACACAGACATGTACACACACACACGTACACACACTATTACAGCCAGGGTCATTGGCTTGTTGTTTTCCATCTGTATTCAGAGAGATTCCTTATCCACTATTCTGCAGCTGGGAGAGATTCAGGGATGGAGCATTCTTCTGTGTATGTGGGTGAGTGGGTGAGTGAGAGTGAGTGAGTGAGTGAGTGAGTGAGTGAGTGAGTGAGTGAGTGAGTGAGTGAGTGAGTGAGTGAGTGAGAGAGAGAGAGAGAGAGAGAGTGATAAAGGTTAAATGAATGTCTCATTCTTAGGACCCATCTGAGAAGCTCTTGATCACCACTCACTCTTTTTCACACAAACACACAGAGAGAAGAGCGAGAGAAAGAGGGAGAGAAAGAGGGAGGGGAGGAAGAGAGAGAGGAAGAGGGAGAGAAAGAGGAGGGGAGGAAGAGGGAGAGAAAGAGGGAGTGAAATAGGGAGAGAGAGATTGAGAAGGAGGAAGGGAAGGAGGAAGAGATAGAGGGGAGAGGAAGAGGGAGAGAAAGAAAGAGGGAGAGAAAGAGGGAGAGAAGGAGGGAGAGAGAGATGGAGAGAGGGAAGGAGGAAGAGGGAGAGAAAGAGGGAGAGGGAGATGGAGAAGGAGAGAGGGAAGGAAGGAAGCAGGAAGAGAGAGAAAGAGGGAGAGAAAGAGGGAGAGAGAGATGGAGAAGGAGAGAGGGAAGGAGGGAAGAGATAGAGGGGAGAGGAAGAGAGAGAGAAAGAAAGAGGGAGAGAAAGAGGGAGAGAAGGAGGGAGAGAGAGAAGAAGGAAGAGGGAGAGAAAGAGGGAGAGGGAGATGGAGAAGGAGAGAGGGAAGGAAGGAAGCAGGAAGAGAGAGAAAGAGGGAGAGAAGGAGGGAGAGAGAGATGGAGAAGGAGAGAGGGAAGGAGGAAGAGGGAGAGAAAGAGGGAGAGGGAGATGGAGAAGGAGAGAGGGAAGGAAGGAAGGAAGCAGGAAGAGAGAGAGAAAGAGAGAGAGAAAGAGAGAGAGGAAGAGAGAGAGAGAAAGAGGGAGAGAAAGAGGGAGAGAGACACAGTGTCACGTTGGTATAAAGGGTCGGGAGACAGGCGCAGGAATGCGTAATAGGGGGTTTTATTTCCCAATGCCAGCGTGTCGTGTAAAGGCACGGGGGACGAAGACCCGTAATCACATAACAAGAACACAGGGTTGAACCCCCCAAACTAAAGAGAGAGGAGCACCTCGAATAAATACACAATTGCACACATGAATATCACACGGGACGAGACCCGTAATCATCTGCACAAAAGCCAAAACAACAACACAGGTTCTCACAAGACCAACGACATTGGAACAATAACCGACAGGACAATGGTGAACCAAAGGACACGTTTATACAAATACTAATCAAATGGGAATAGGGACCAGGTGTGACAATGGTGAACTAAAGGTGTGCGTGATGACAGTTTCAGAGGGATCCGTGACAATACTGTTTGTTAAAGAGTGTGTGTGTGTGTGTGTGTGTGTGTGTGTGTGTGTGTGTGTGTGTGTGTGTGTGTGTGTGTGTGTGTGTGTGTGTGTGTGTGTGTGTGTGTGTGTGTGTGTGTGTGTGTGTGTGTGTGTGTGTGTGTGTGTGTGTGTGTGTGTGTTGCAACCTAAGACATACCTAGACAGAGTACTACCTCTTTTCTACCTCTCCTCTATAAGGTATCATGGTATTCACTACCTCTCCTCTATAAGGTATCATAGTATTCACTACCTCTCCTCTATAAGGTATCATAGTATTCACTACCTCTCCTCTATAAGGTATCATAGTATTCACTACCTCTCCTCTATAAGGTATCATAGTATTCACTACCTCTCCTCTATAAGGTATCATAGTATTCACTACCTCTCCTCTATAAGGTATCATGGTATTCACTACCTCTCCTCTATAAGGTATCATGGTATTCACTACCTCTCCTCTATAAGGTATCATAGTATTCACTACCTCTCCTCTATAAGGTATCATAGTATTCACTACCTCTCCTCTATAAGGTATCATAGTATTCACTACCTCTCCCCTATAAGGTATCATGGTATTCACTACCTCTCCTCTATAAGGTATCATGGTATTCACTACCTCTCCTCTATAAGGTATCATAGTATTCACTACCTCTCCTCTATAAGGTATCATAGTATTCACTACCTCTCCTCTATAAGTTATCATGGTATTCACTACCTCTCCTCTATAAGGTATCATAGTATTCACTACCTCTCCTCTATAAGGTATCATAGTATTCACTACCTCTCCTCTATAAGGTATCATGGTATTCACTACCTCTCCTCTATAAGGTATCATAGTATTCACTACCTCTCCTCTATAAGGTATCATAGTATTCACTACCTCTCCTCTATAAGGTATCATAGTATTCACTACCTCTCCCCTATAAGGTATCATGGTACTACTACCTCTCCTCTATAAGGTATCATGGTATTCACTACCTCTCCCTATAAGGTATCATAGTATTCACTACCTCTCCCCTATAAGGTATCATAGTATTCACTACCTCTCCTCTATAAGGTATCATGGTATTCACTACCTCTCCTCTATAAGGTATCATAGTATTCACTACCTCTCCTCTATAAGGTATCATAGTATTCACTACCTCTCCCCTATAAGGTATCATGGTATTCACTACCTCTCCCCTATAAGGTATCATGGTACTATCATTGTATTCACTACCTCTCCTCTATAAGGTATCATGGTATTCACTACCTCTCCCCTATAAGGTATCATAGTATTCACTACCTCTCTTCTAAAGGTATCATAGTATTCACTACATCTCCTCTATAAGGTATAATGGTATTCACTACTCTCCTCTATAAGGTATCATAGTATTCACTACCTCTCCTCTATAAGGTATCATAGTATTCACTACCTCTCCTCTATAAGGTATCATAGTATTCACTACCTCTCCCTATAAGGTATCATGGTATTCACTACCTCTCCTCTATAAGGTATCATGGTATTCACTACCTCTCCTCTATAAGGTATCATAGTATTCACTACCTCTCCTCTATAAGGTATCATAGTATTCACTACCTCTCCTCTATAAGGTATCATGGTATTCACTACCTCTCCTCTATAAGGTATCATGGTATTCACTACCTCTCCTCTATAAGGTATCATAGTATTCACTACCTCTCCTCTATAAGGTATCATGGTACTATCATAGTATTCACTACCTCTCCTCTATAAGGTTTCATGGTACTATAATAGTATTCACTACCTCTCCTCTATAAGGTATCATAGTATTCACTACCTCTCCTCTATAAGGTATCATAGTATTCACTACCTCTCCCCTATAAGGTATCATGGTATTCACTACCTCTCCCCTATAAGGTATCATGGTATTCACTACCTCTCCCCTATAAGGTATCATGGTATTCACTACCTCTCCTCTATAAGGTATCATAGTATTCACTACCTCTCCTCTATAAGGTATCATGGTATTCACTACCTCTCCTCTATAAGGTATCATGGTACTATAATAGTATTCACTACCTCTCCTCTATAAGGTATCATAGTATTCACTACCTCTCCTCTATAAGGTATCATGGTATTCACTACCTCTCCTCTATAAGGTTTCATGGTACTATAATAGTATTCACTACCTCTCCTCTATAAGGTATCATAGTATTCACTACCTCTCCTCTATAAGGTATCATAGTATTCACTACCTCTCCTCTATAAGGTATCATAGTATTCACTACCTCTCCTCTATAAGGTATCATGGTACTATCAGGATGTGAGGAGCCCTGTGTCCACATACTGTATGAAGCCCTTTCTTTTCCCTCCTCTTTCTCTCTCAACTCTTTCTCATTTTCTCTCACCTCCTCTCTTCTCTCTCACCTCTTTCTCATTCTCTCTCACCTCCCCTCTTCTCTCTCCCTCTCTCATTCTCTCTCACCTCCTCTCTTCTCTCTTCTCTCTCTCACCTCTGCTTCCCCCTCTCTCCCTCTCTCATTCTCTCTCACCTCCTCTCTTCTCTCTCACCTCTTTCTCACTCTCTCTCCCTCTCTCACCTCCCTTTCTATCTCCCCCTCACCTCTGCTCCCCCCTCTCTCTATCTCTTACCTCCCTCTCTTCTCTCTCACCTCTTTCTCTTTCTCTCTCACTCTCTCATTCTCTCTCACCTCTCTCTCTTCTCTCTCTCTATATCCCCCCTCACCTTCATTCTCCCCTCACTCTCTCTCTCTCCCCTCTCTCTTCCAGTTGACATCACTAAAAGAGGATTCATTCTACTGTAAAATTGTCTACCGTCAAGATATTGTCAAATAAATGTCTACCGTGAGAGATATTGTTTACTGTGAGAGATACTGTCTACCGTGAGAGATATTGTCTACCATGAGAGATATTGTTTACTGTGAGAGATACTGTCTACCGTGAGAGATACCGTTTAGTGTGAGAGATACTGTCTACTGTGAGAGATACCGTTTACTGTGAGAGATACTGTCTACCGTGAGAGATACTGTCTACTGTGAGAGATACTGTCTACTGTGAGAGATACTGTTTACCGTGAGAGATACCGTCTACTGTGAGAGATACTGTCTACCATGAGAGATACTGTCTACTGTGAGAGATACTGTTTACCGTGAGAGATACCGTCTACTGTGAGAGATACTGTCTACCATGAGAGATACTGTCTACTGTGAGAGATACTGTCTACCGTGAGAGATACTGTCTACTGTGAGAGATACTGTCTACTGTGAGAGATACTGTCTACTGTGAGAGATACTGTTTACCGTGAGAGATACCGTCTACTGTGAGAGATACTGTCTACCGTGATGGACACTGTCCACTGTGAGAGATACTGTCTACCGTGAGAGATACTGTCTACCGTGAGAGATACTGTCCACCTTGAGGTATACTGTTCACTGTGAGAGATACTGTCAACCGTGAGAGATACTGTCTACCGTGAGATATACTGTCCACCGTGATGGACACTGTCTACTGTGAGAGATACTGTCTACTGTGAGAGATACTGTCTATCGTGAGAAGTACAGTCTACCGTGAGAGACGCTGTCTACCGTGATGGACACTGTCTACTGTAAGAGATACTGTCTACCGTGAGAGATACTGTCTACCGTGAGAGATACTGTCTACAGTGAGAGATACTGTCTATCGTGAGAAGTACAGTCTACAGTGAGAGACGCTGTCTACCGTGATGGACACTGTCTACTGTGAGAGATACTGTCTACCATGAGAAATACTGTCTACCATGAGAGATACTGTCTACTGTGAGAGATACTGTCTACCATGAGAGATACTGTCTACCATGAGAGATACTGTCTACCATGAGAGATACTGTCTACCGTGAGAGATACTGTCTACCGTGATGGACACTGTCTACTGTGAGAGTCTTATACGTTATTTTCTCCTTAATCCTCTTAATCTTCATCTTCACATCTCTCTCTTCCCCCTCTCTCTCTCTCTCTCTCTCTCTCTCTCTCTCTCTCTCTTCTCTCTCTCTCTCATTTAAATGAAATTCAAAGGACTTTATTGGCATGAGAAACATATGTTTACATTACCAAAGCAAGTGAAATAGATAATCAAAAATGAACAGTAAACATTACACTCACAAGTTTCAAAGGAATAGACACATTTCAAATGTAATATTATGGCTATATACATTGTTGTAATGATGTACAAAGTGTTAAAGTACAAAAGGGAAAATAAAAAAGATAAATATGGGTACATACGTACATACATACATACATACATACATACATACATACATACATACATACATACACACATACATACATACATACATACATACATACACACATACATACATACGTACATACATACATACATACATACATACATACATACATACATACATACATACATACACACGTACATACATACATACATACATACATACATACGTACATACGCACATACATACATACATACATACATACATACACACACACACGTACACACACACACACACACACACACATACATACATACATACATACATACACACATACATACACACACACATACATACATACATACATACACACACACACATACATACACACACATACATACATACATACACATACATACATACATACATACATACATACATACATAAAGTTGAAGTTGGAAGTTTACGTACAAGAGTGGCAAGACCCCGGGCCCAGATGGATACCCTGGTGAATTCTATAACACATTCAGCGACATGCTTTCTCCCTTCCTGCACAAAATGTTGGTTCAGGCCAATGAGGATGGAGCTCTCCCAGCTACTTCGGATGAGGCGTTCCTCACAGTTATACATAAGAAGTGTAAAGAGCCGGAAGAGGTAGGGTCATACAGACCAATATCTCTCTTCATATCTCTCCTTAATACAGACCAAAAGATTCGAGCAAAAACTCTGGCGAACAGGCTTAGCACTTTAGTGGGCAAATTGATCCATTCGGACCAGACCGGCTTTATCCCCGAACAGAAGCTCATTGTTCAATCTCAGGCGCCTCTTCAACATTATTTATTCTCAGAGGTTACCCAACGTGGACCTCGACGTTATATCTCTTGACCCCGAAATGACCTTTGACCAAGTTGAGTGGTCCTATCTGTTCAAGGCCCTACAGAAATGTAACATTGGAGATGGGTTCATAAATTGGATCCAGCTTTTATATAGGAACCCCTGTGGGAGAATACTCACTAACCAATCATTGTCGCC
>NW_026288970.1:0-1081 GCF_023373465.1 Oncorhynchus keta | reverse complement strand
AGAAACACAATCATTTAGTTAGATATTCCTCTCTCCCCTCTCTCTAACTCTCTCTCTCTCTGTATCTCTCCCCCTCTTCCTCTCCCCCTCTTTCTCTCTCCCCTCTCTCTAACTCTCTCTCTCTCTGTATCTCTCCCTCTTCCTCTCCCCACTCTTCCTCTCTCCCCTCTCTCTAACTCTCTCTCTCTGTATCTCTCTCCCTCTTCCTCTCCCCACTCTTCCTCTCTCCCTCTCTGTATCTCTCCCCATCTTCTCTCTCTCCCTTCCTCTCCCCTCTCTCCTCCCTCTTCATCTCCCCTCCCCCCCCCATTCCTCTCTCTCCTCCTCTCTCTCTCCCCCTCTCTCCTCTTCCTCTCTCCCCCTCTTCCTCTCTCCCCATCTCTCCCCCCTCTTCCTCTCTCCCCTCTTCCTCTCTCTCCGCCAGCCTTTGAGGAGCCAGTCCCTGATGACCGTTACCATGGTATCTACTTTGCGATGCTATTGGCTGGCGTGGGCTTCCTGCTTCCCTACAACAGCTTCATCACCGACGTGGATTACCTTCACCACAAGTTCCAGGGTAACACACACACACACACACACACACACACAGACAGACAGACACACAGACACACACACAGACAGACAGACAGACACACAGACAGACAGACACACACACACACACACAGCAGTCTGGACCCCAGAGCGACCCAGTGTTATAATGCTGTTGTAGAGACAGCAGTCTGGACCCCCAGACGCCCCAGTGTTATAATGTTGTAGAGACAGCAGTCTGGACCCCCAGATGACCCCAGTGTTATAATGCTGGTTGTAGAGACAGCAGTCTGGACCACCAGACGACCCCAGTGTTATAATGCTGTTGTAGAGACAGCAGTCTGGACCACCAGACGACCCCAGTGTTATAATGCTGTTGTAGAGACAGCAGTCTGGACCCCCAGACGACCCCAGTGTTATAATGCTGTTGTAGAGACAGCAGTCTGAACCACCAGACGACCCCAGTGTTATAAATGCTGTTGTAGAGACAGCAGTCTGGACCACCAGACGACCCCAGTGTTATAATGCTGTTGTAGAGACAGCAGTCTGGACC
>NW_026288969.1:0-44384 GCF_023373465.1 Oncorhynchus keta | reverse complement strand
TGATCATTATAACCAGCCTGACCGCTGTGATCATTATAACCAGCCTGACCGCTGAGATCATTATAACCAGCCTGACCGCTGTGATCATTATAACCAGCCTGACCGCTGTGATCATTATAACCAGCCTGACCGCTGTGATCATTATAACCAGCCTGACCGCTGTGATCATTATAACCAGCCTGACCGCTGCGATCATTATAACCAGCCTGACCGCTGCGATCATTATAACCAGCCTGACCGCTGTGATCATTATAACCAGCCTGGATCATTATAACCAGCCTGACCGCTGCGATCATTATAACCAGTCTGATCATTATAACCAGCCTGACCACTGTGGTCATTATAACCAGCCTGACCGCTGTGATCACATTATAACCAGCCTGACATCAGACCATTATAACCAGCCTGACCACTGCGTGATCATTATAACCAGCCTGACCACTGTGACCATTATAACCAGCCTGACCACTGTGACCATCATAACCAGCCTGACCACTGACCATTATAATCAGCCTGACCACTGACCATCATAACCAGCCTGACCACTGTGATCATTATAACCAGCCTGACCATCATAACCAGCCTGACCACTGTGACCATTATAACCAGCCTGACCACTGACCATTATAACAAGCCTGACCACTGTGATCATTATAACCAGCCTGACCATTATAACCAGCTTGACCATCATAACCAGCCTGACCACTGACCATTATAACCAGCCTGACCATTATAACCAGCCCGACCATCATAACCAGCCTGACCACTGACCATTATAATCAGCCTGACCACTGACCATCATAACCAGCCTGACCACTGTGACCATTATAACCAGCCTGACCACTGACCATTATAACAAGCCTGACCACTGTGATCATTATAACCAGCCTGACCATTATAACCAGCTTGACCATCATAACCAGCCTGACCACTGACCATTATAACCAGCCTGACCACTGACCATTATAATCAGCCTGACCACTATAACCAGCCTGACCACTGTGACCATTATAACCAGCCTGACCACTGTGACCATTATAACCAGCCTGACCACTGTGACCATTATAACCAGCCTGATCATTATAACCAGCCTGACCATTGTGATCATTATAACCAGCCTGACCACTGACCATTATAACCAGCCTGACCACTGTTTGCCATTTTAGACCAAGCCTCCGTCGGCAATGAGGTGCTCTGGCTCTGTGGGGGAACTTCCCCGTCGATCCCGTCTCACAAATGTCAGCTGAATTGAACAGAAGGTCTTGCCTTTATGTGACCTTTAGGTCATCCTGAGCTTAGTGGGCACCACAGCTGGGCCTCTCCTCAGCTTAGTGGGCACCACAGCAGGGCCTCTCCTCAGCTTAGTGGGCACCACAGAGGGCTCTCCTCCAGCAGCTTAGTGGGCACCACAGCAGGGCCTCTCCCTCAGCTTAGTGGGCACCACAGCAGGGCCTCCTCCTCAGCTTAGTGGGCACCACAGCAGGGCCTCCCTCAGCTTAGTGGGCACCACAGCAGGGCCTCTCCTCAGCTTAGTGGGCACCACAGCAGGGCCTCTCCTCAGCTTAGTGGGCACCACAGCAGGGCCTCTCAGCGCCGGTTCAAATGTATCGACCTCACTTGACTGTGTTGTTCAATACTTTACACTGACGACGCTCTTATAGACACAGGAAAACAAAACACTCAAAACAGGAACATTGTTTTATTTTTAAATGGACCATTTCTTGTTTTTCAGATCATAATTACATCAAGTTTCAAACCAGTGAAGGAACCCAGATGCTCGGTCAGACTAATGCAACTAGTATCATTTATGAAGAGAGTATATTTACACTGAAAGGATATAAGAATCAGATCCCCACATAACTGATGGACGATGTCCCAAATGGCACCCTATTCCCTATGTGGTGCACTACTTTAGACCCGAGCCCTTGATCAAGGGTAGTGCACGACATAGGAATAGGGTGACATTTGAACATAGAAGTCAGTGATGCCTCTCACAAAATCCCAAACGGTTGGTTTTGAAAATAAAATGAACTACTGATGAGGCACGTGTCTGAGGCAAAAATAAAATGAATAGACAAAAAAAAATGTAATTGGAATATAAAGTTAAATAACAGACCAGTTGATTAATACTCAAGCATTTATAATACAAAATAAAAACAAACAAACCCCAGAGAAAATGTGTTCATCCCAAATTGCACCCTATTCCCTACATAGTGCAGACTACTTTTGTAGTGCAGACTAGAGTGCCATTTGGGACTCATCCAACTACACTACCAGCCCAGAACATGGATTAGAGGAGGAATTCCATCTCAGTTTATAAGCTTATTACGACCCCAAATCATTCATCAGAATTAAAAAAAAAAAAAAAAAAAGTTATTTACAATCATATTGTCCAATACTATTAATAGTTTGAATGACAACGTAAAATCACCTTAGTGTGCCAACGTGGGGACAGAAACTAACTGTAACCGGGGAGGGGGTGTTAATAGTCACAACCTTCTAGATTTCCTGTTTCCATTTGTCAGAGGTGAATAAGGGATGTTTCATTGATGTGCAGTAGGTTCTGGACCTCCAACAGGTTTTTCCTGCACTCCAGACTGCATTATGTATAGATGTGTGTACACACACACACACACACACACACACACACACACACGGGAAGACTCTGGTGTCTTGCTGCTCTGACATAAATGCGTCTTCCACACAGTAGACAAGGGTTGTGTTCCAAACGGCTCCCTATTTAGACCAGTGGGCCCTGGTCACCGTACGCAGTCAGGGTGTAACGTAACAATAGTGTCCCTCCAGCCCAGGGAGGGTGAGGGGTGAGGTGGGAGGGGGGAGGGGTGGCAGAGTAAACAGGAAAATCCATTGGTTTAGTTTTTGGTTAACAGACTACGCTGTAGATCTTGGTGACGAACCAGAAACAGAAATCCAATCCATGGAGAGAGAGACAAGACATGGTTTAGTTTTGACAGAGAGAGACAAGACATGTTAATTGACTGTACTCAGTCCACAAGACTTCATGTAATTGACAGAGAGAGACAAGACATGTAATTGATCTTGGTGTACAGAACAAGACAGAAACAGAGAGAGAGACAAGAATGTAATTGACAGAGAGAGACAAGACATCGTTCAGAGAGACACAAGACATGATGACAGAGAGAGACAAGACATGTAATTGACAGAAAGAGAGAAACTATGAACATCACACTTTCCCAGGGCCATTTGTCAATCCCACATCCTGCTGTCTAGGAAACTCTCATTGACGACAACAGACGCACACACACACACACCATCCGACTGTGTGTGTGTGTGTGTGAAAATCACACTTTCCCAGGCCAGTCAGAGCTGCACCTCAACCGTGTGTGTGTGTGTGAAAACCCCAGAAAGGCAGCATAATAGTCAGGGTGGGAGGATGCCCAGTCCTATTTGGTCCAGTCCATTAAACTGGACTAATGAGGATAACCTCTGCCCTCTGACCTAGTCCATCCTCATCATGGCAAGCTACAGTATGAAGCCCCGCCCCCAGCTACCTACCTGTGAATAAGAAGAAGATGAGAGCCATGATCATGGTGTAACCAAAGTAGAGGATGGTGCTAGCCAATCCTGTGATCTGGAGCTTGGAGAAGAAGAGAGAACAGTAGTGGATGGCATAGACCAGGAAGTAGACGGCCGTGTTTAGAAACCACTGGTCAGGAAGGAACACCACTGCCAGTGGTAGTCCTGATGGAGAGAGACAGAGAGAACAGTTAGATATCTCTGTGTTTAGAACATCTTTACTAAGACAAGACCACTGGTCAGGAAGGAACACCACTGCCAGTGATAGTCCTGATGGAGAGAGAGAACGTAGCGCGCCCTTAATTCAACTTCCTGTTATTCCTTTCATCCTGTCTCCTCTCCTTCTCAACCGTAGTGGAGAAGGAGGTTCCAGGTCCCTTGTTTGGGAACTTATCTTTTAAAGAGAGAAGCTGTTAGGAATCAAAGAAAGAGGATTTGAGAAACAGTCCCTTCATCCTCGTCATTAAGGGCACTATTGCCATTGGTCACATGACCCGACCAGGGAATACTCAGATCGTCATAACTCAGCACAGAGGAGGAAGTAGCAGAGTAGGATGGTGTGTGTGTGTGTGTGTGTGGTGTGTGGTGTCTTACCTCAGCACAGAGGAGGAAGTAGCAGAGTAGGATGGTTGTGTGTGTGTGGTCTTACCTCAGCACAGAGGTGGAAGTAGCAGGTGTAGGATGGTGTGTGTGGTGTGTGGTGTCTGGAAGTACCTCAGCACAGAGGAGGAAGTAGCAGAGTAGGATGGTGTGTGTGTGTGGTGTCTTACCTCAGCACAGAGGTGGAAGTAGCAGAGTAGGATGGTGTGTGTGTGTGTGTGTGTGTCTTACCTCAGCACAGAGGTGGAAGTAGCAGAGTAGGATGGTGTGTGTGTGTGGTGTCTTACCTCAGCACAGAGGTGGAAGTAGCAGAGTAGGATGGTGTGTGTGTGTGTGTGTGGTGTCTTACCTCAGCACAGAGGTGGAAGTAGCAGAGTAGGATGGTGTGTGTGTGTGTGTGGTGTCTTACCTCAGCACAGAGGTGGAAGTAGCAGAGTAGGATGGTGTGTGTGGTGTCTTACCTCAGCACAGAGGTGGAAGTAGCAGAGTAGGATGGTGTGTGTGGTGTCTTACCTCAGCACAGAGGTGGAAGTAGCAGAGTAGGATGGTGGCCTCAGAGCAGGTGATTACCAGGATGATGAACACCAGAAACAGGAAACCAAACATGTAGTACATCTGGTGAGACCTGGTGTGAGACAACCATACATCATAAAGATAACCCACTGCTCTAGCATCTGGTGAGACAACCATACATCATAAAGATAACCCACTGCTCTAGCATCTGGTGAGACAACCATACATCATAAAGATAACCCACTGCTCTAGCATCTGGTGAGACAACCATACATCATAAAGATAACCCACTGCTCTAGCATCTGGTGAGACACAACCATACATCATAAAGATAACCCACTGCTCTAGCATCTGGTGAGACACAACCATACATCATAAAGATAACCCACTGCTCTAGCATCTGGTGAGACAACCATACATCCTAAAGATGACCCACTGCTCTAGCATCTGGTGAGACACAACCATACATCCTAAAGATAACCCACTGCTCTAGCATCTGGTGAGACAACCATACATCATAAAGATAACCCACTGCTCTAGCATCTGGTGAGACACAACCATACATCATAAAGATAACCCACTGCTCTAGCATCTGGTGAGACACAACCATACATCATAAAGATAACCCACTGCTCTAGCATCTGGTGAGACAACCATACATCATAAAAATAACCCACTGCTCTAGCATCTGGTGAGACACAACCATACATCATAAAGATAACCCACTGCTCTAGCATCTGGTGAGACAACCATACATCCTAAAGATGACCCACTGCTCTAGCATCTGGTGAGACACAACCATACATCATAAAGATAACCCACTGCTCTAGCATCTGGTGAGACACAACCATACATCACAAAGATAACCCACTGCTCTAGCATCTGGTGAGACACAACCATACATCACAAAGATAACCCACTGCTCTAGCATCTGGTGAGACACAACCATACATTACAAAGATAACCCACTGCTCTAGCATCTGGTGAGACACAACCATACATCCTAAAGATAACCCACTGCTCTAGCATCTGGTGAGACACAACCATACATTACAAAGATAACCCTTTAAAACATGCTGTCCTCTGCTTCACACCAACCACTAGTCAACCTACAGAGTCGTAGTCAGTTACTCACTCAACCCCGTTCACACTTCTCCAAACCTCACCCGTTCACCTTTCACCTCACTGACTGGTTCTGCCTTCGCGACAAGCTGCTCGTGTAGCAGTCCCAAAACAGAGCAGCAGCGTCTGCAGGGTAGCTGAACTGAGAGACTCACCAGATGCTGTTGAGGATGAAGAAGAGCTGGATGAAGATACAGCCGAACGGGAGGATCCCCCCCATGACGATCCCTGGGAGAGATCTGGTGTAGAACGACTGCTCCGGGATCTGACGAGGGATCTGATTGGTCCGCACAGGGTGCTCAATCCCCTGAAATGCACCAATCACACGACAGAAGGGAGGAGTATGAAAGGCATGATATGCACACAGACTTGTGTGTGTGTGACAGTGTATGTTTGAATGTATTCACATATTGACGTGTGTTTGTACTCACGGTCTTCTTGAAGCCGAAGTAGGCCCCTATGAAGGTGAGGGGGACAGAGATGCAGAACCACAGAGCCAAGATGGCCACCAGGGTGCCAAAGGGCATGGCTGCAGAGGAGCCCTCTCCCCACAGGATCAGATTCATCACAAAGAAATCAGCAAACACAACCCTGAACACAGAGACAGAACTATCAACCCTGAACACAGAGACAGAAGTCAACTATCAACCCTGAACACAGAGACAGAAGTCAACTATCAACCCTGAACACAGAGACAGAAGTCAACTATCAACCCTGAACACAGAGACAGAAATCAACTATCAACCCTGAACACAGAGACAGAAGTCAACTATCAACCCTGAACACAGACGAACTATCAACCCAGAACACAGAGACAGAAGTCAACTATCAACCCTGAACACAGAGACAGAAGTCAACTATCAACCCTGAACACAGAGACAGAAATCAACTATCAACCCTGAACACAGAGACAGAAGTCAACTATCAACCCTGAACACAGAGACAGAAGTCAACTATCAACCCTGAACACAGAGACAGAAGTCAACTATCAACCCTGAACACAGAGACAGAAGTCAACTATCAACCCTGAACACAGAGACAGAACTATCAACCCTGAACACAGAGACAGAACTATCAACCCAGAACACAGAGACAGAAGTCAACTATCAACCCTGAACACAGAGACAGAACTATCAACCCTGAACACAGAGACAGAACTATCAACCCTGAACACAGAGACAGAACTATCAACCCTGAACACAGAACTATCAACCCTGAACACAGAACTATCAACCCTGAACACAGAGACAGAACTATCAACCCTGAACACAGAACTATCAACCCTGAACACAGAGACAGAAGTCAACTAACAACCCTGAACACAGAGACAGAAGTCAACTATCAACCCTGAACACAGAGACAGAACTATCAACCCTGAACACAGAGACAGAAGTCAACTATCAACCCTGAACACAGAGACAGAACTATCAACCCTGAACACAGAGACAGAACTATCAACCCTGAACACAGAGACAGAACTATCAACCCTGAACACAGAGACAGAACTATCAACCCTGAACACAGAACTATCAACCCTGAACACAGAGACAGAACTATCAACCCTGAACACAGAACTATCAACCCTGAACACAGAGACAGAACTATCAACCCTAACACAGAGACAGAACTATCAACCCTGAACACAGAGACAGAACTATCAACCCTGAACACAGAGACAGAACTATCAACCCTGAACACAGAGACAGAACTATCAACCCTGAACACAGAGACAGAAGTCAACTAACAACCCTGAACACAGAGACAGAAGTCAACTATCAACCTTGAACACAGAGACAGAAGTCAGATCAACCCTGAACACAGAGACAGAACTATCAACCCTGAACACAGAGACAGAACTATCAACCCTGAACACAGAGACAGAACTATCAACCCTGAACACAGAGACAGAACTATCAACCCTGAACACAGAGACAGAACTATCAACCCTGAACACAGAGACAGAACTATCAACCCTGAACACAGAGACAGAAGTCAACTAACAACCCTGAACACAGAGACAGAACTATCAACCTTGAACACAGAGACAGAAGTCAACTATCAATCCTGAACACAAACTAACGTCTATCTCCTCAACCAATGAAAAGTCAGACTCACCCAGGACACAGGAAGCAGGTCAGCAGGACGTTAGTCTTCCATTCTCCCCACCAAAGGCTGTGACATCACAGAGAGAAAGAATGCAGACGTGAAGAGAAACAGTCAGCAACTCT
The DNA here is from genome assembly GCF_023373465.1 of Oncorhynchus keta. Classification (NCBI taxonomy): domain Eukaryota; kingdom Metazoa; phylum Chordata; class Actinopteri; order Salmoniformes; family Salmonidae; genus Oncorhynchus; species Oncorhynchus keta. Next base: position 36,363 of record NW_026288969.1, on the reverse strand, counting down.
TGGAAGACAAACAGACGTTTCTTGGAAATTCAAACTTCTTTCTTTACTTCCAAGGTGTTGAGGCATATAGCCTTTAGCAGGGAGGCAGGATTCAGGCCATAGAGCATGTGTTGCGAGGGAGGGTTGGGTTGGGATGGGGGGACCCTACTGCTACAGGCCTCTACAGAACACTGCACCAGTAATTGACACAGAGACCCCAGCTGACACTGATTGGACCTAACGAGCTACCCTCCAGCACAGTTGGGTCGTGACTGGTCGACTTTTCAGGGTCAAGTTGGGGTCGTGACCCTTTCCCCCTCGGCCCAAATGTTCACTTACACTTGTAGAAGCGGGCAGCCACGTAGCCGGCTGGTGTGCCCAGTAGGACCCAGAGCACCACGGCACACGTCATCAGGGCACCGCGGTTCGCGGGGACAGGAAGCCCAGGCAGGCAAAGACTGGACAAGGGGAGCACAATGGATATGGATTCAAAAATAAAAAACACACCATTGGTTTTGACTGAACTGTGTGCTATTATTGTTGGTCCTTTTCTGCTACTGAATAATTAAATAACTAAGATCACTGTCAGTGACTACGTTAAATAACTGTCAGTGACTACATTAAATAACTAAAATAACTGTCAGTGAATACATTAAATAACTAAGATGACCGTCAGTGACTACATTAAATAACTAAGATGACTGTCAGTGACTACATTAAATAATTAAGATGACTGTCAGTGACTACGTTAAATAACTAAGATGACCGTCAGTGACTACATTAAATAACTAAGATGACTGTCAGTGAATACATTAAATAACTAAGATGACTGTCAGTGACTATATTAAATAACTGTCAGTGAATACATTAAATAACTAAGATGACTGTCAGTGAATACATTAAATAACTAAGATGACTGTCAGTGAATACATTAAATAACTAAGATGACTGTCAGTGACTACATTAAATAACTAAGACGACTGTCAGTGACTACATTAAATAACTGTCAGTGAATACATTAAATAACTAAGATGACTGTCAGTGACTACATTAAATAACTAAGATGACTGTCAGTGACTACATTAAATAACTAAGATGACTGTCAGTGACTACATTAAATAACCAAGATGACTGTCAGTGACTACATTAAATAACCAAGATGACTGTCAGTGACTACATTAAATAACCAAGATGACTGTCAGTGACTACATTAAATAACTAAGATGACCATCAGTGACTACATTAAATAACTGTCAGTGACTACATTAAATAACTAAGATGACTGTCAGTGACTACATTAAATAACTAAGATGACTGTCAGTGACTACATTAAATAACCAAGATGACTGTCAGTGACTACATTAAATAACTGTCAGTGAACACATTAAATAACTAAGATGACTGTCAGTCACTACATTAAATAACTAAGATGACTGTCAGTGACTACATTAAATAACTGTCAGTGACTACATTAAATAACTAAGATGACTGTCAGTGACTACATTAAATAACTAAGATGACTGTCAGTGACTACATTAAATAACTGTCAGTGACTACATTAAATAACCAAGATGACTGTCAGTGAATACATTAAATAACTAAGATGACTGTCAGTGACTGCATTAAATAACTAAGATGACTGTCAGTGAATACATTAAATAACCAAGATGACTGTCAGTGACTGCATTAAATAACTAAGATGACTGTCAGTGACTACATTAAATAACTAAGATGACTGTCAGTGACTACATTAAATAACTAAGATGACTGTCAGTGACTACATTAAATAACTAGATGACTGTCAGTGAATACATTAAATAACTAGATGACTGTCAGTGACTACATTAAATAACTAGATGACTGTCAGTGACTACATTAAATAACTAAGATGACTGTCAGTGAATACATTAAATAACCAAGATGACTGTCAGTGACTACATTAAATAACTAGATGACTGTCAGTGACTACATTAAATAACTAGATGACTGTCAGTGAATACATTAAATAACTAGATGACTGTCAGTGACTACATTAAATAACTAGATGACTGTCAGTGACTACATTAAATAACTAAGATGACTGTCAGTGACTACATTAAATAACTAGATGACTGTCAGTGACTACATTAAATAACTAGATGACTGTCAGTGACTACATTAAATAACTAGATGACTGTCAGTGACTACATTAAATAACTAGATGACTGTCAGTGAATACATTAAATAACTAGATGACTGTCAGTGACTACATTAAATAACTAGATGACTGTCAGTGACTACATTAAATAACCAAGATGACTGTCAGTGAATACATTAAATAACCAAGATGACTGTCAGTGACTACATTAAATAACTAGATGACTGTCAGTGAATACATTAAATAACCAAGATGACTGTCAGTGAATACATTAAATAACCAAGATGACTGTCAGTGACTACATTAAATAACCAAGATGACTGTCAGTGACTGCATTAAATAAGTGAAACACTAGTCCTAATCTCAGAGTAGAAGTAACTAAGTACTTCCTCTATACTATACGTTACCTTGCTAATTTGTTTTTGGGTAATGACAAATAAATGGTCTGGACAAGTGTAGAAGGTTTGTTTTATATTCCGGTAGACAGAAACACAGAGCTGTAGATTGTAGAACTCACAGAGAGTGACGAACATCATGATGAAGATCTGAGTTCCTGATCCCAGAAAGACAGAGAGGAGCATGCCTTTCCTGGGAGGCCGGAAGACGTCTCCATGGACCAGCTTCCAGCCAAACTCCTCCTGGGCATCTTCCTGACCCGACCAGCAGAGAGAGAGGAGGGGAAGACCTTCACTTAGTTTCACTTTCAACTGGATTTATCCTATATAACATCTTCATCACCACATCTCTCACTATAAAAAGACCATCACAAAACAGCAAGAATGTTCAGGCCAAATGAGGAGAGGACAGGAGGGTGTGAGGGGGAACCCAGCAGGATATAACAGGGGAGAAGATGAGGGAGTGGGGTCTCTCCTGTCAATTAGCGGTGATAGACTTCAGAGGGTTGGAACACGAGCAGGCTGGTCGCCGCGGTGACGCTACCTGTCAGTCTGATCGCTAGGGGAGGGGCTGAAGGGAGTCTGATCGCTAGGGGAGGGGCTGAAGGAGTCTGATCGCTAGGGGAGGGGCTGAGGGGACAGAGCTGCTGAAATAATGACTGATCTCGGAGACAGATAGAGACTACAATACTGGTAGGGGAGGGGGTCGGGGGGTGAGAGGTGCTGGTGGGGGGTGGGGGTAATATAGATACATGTCACCCCTAGTGACCCCACAAGCCTTCCTAGAGAACATCTGCTGTCAGTTTTCCTGGAGATGGAGAGATGAGAGATGGTAGATGGAGAGTACACAAGGTCTCACACCCGAGGTCTTAACCAAAGCCTCCACCAGCTGGCTGGAGCCAATCAGAGCTTGGAGCCAGTTGTTGGGGTTTTGTGTGTATGTACCGAACCAGGAGACCAGACCACCGCCCTGTCACTCCTCATCAGGGACATGTCTGTGTGTTTGTATCTGTACCAGACCAGTAGACCAGACCACCGCCCTGTCACTCCTCATCAGGGACATGTCTGTGTGTTTGTGTCTGTACCAGACCAGTAGACCAGACCACCGCCCTGTCACTCCTCATCAGGGACATGTCTGTGTGTTTGTGTCTGTACCAGACCAGTAGACCAGACCACCGCCCTGTCACTCCTCATCAGGGACATGTCTGTGTGTTTGTGTCTGTACCAGACCAGTAGACCAGACCACCGCCCTGTCACTCCTCATCAGGGACATGTCTGTGTATTTGTGTCTGTACCAGACCAGTAGACCAGACCACCGCCCTGTCACTCCTCATCAGGGACATGTCGGTGTGCACTAGATAACCCTTGCCAGTGTCACACAGACACAGCCCTCATATGTGACACATCCCACAAACCAACATGGCGGACTGGGACCTGAAGGGAAACCAACATGGTGGACTGGGACCTGAAGGGAAACCAACATGGTGGACTGGGACCTGAAGGAAACCAACATGGTGGACTGGGACCTGAAGGAAACCAACATGGTGGACTGGGACCTGAAGGGAAACCAACATGGTGGACTGGGACCTGAAGGGAAACCAACATGGTGGACTGGGACCTGAAGGAAACCAACATGGTGGATTGGGACCGTGGGACCTGAAGGGAAACCAACATGGTGGATTGGGACCGTGGGACCTGAAGGGAAACCAACATGGTGGACTGGGACCTGAAGGGAAACCAACATGGTGGACTGGGACCTGAAGGGAAACCAACATGGTGGACTGGGACCTGAAGGGAAACCAACATGGCGGACTGGGACCTGAAGGGAAACCAACATGGCGGACTGGGACCTGAAGGGAAACCAACATGGCGGACTGGGACCTGAAGGGAAACCAACATGGCGGACTGGGACCTGAAGGGAAACCAACATGGCGGACTGGGACCTGAAGGGAAACCAACATGGCGGACTGGGACCTGAAGGGAAACCAACATGGCGGACTGGGACCTGAAGGAAACCAACATGGCGGACTGGGACCTGAAGGGAAACCAACATGGTGGACTGGGACCTGAAGGGAAACCAACATGGTGGACTGGGACCTGAAGGGAAACCAACATGGTGGACTGGGACCTGAAGGAAACCAACATGGTGGACTGGGACCTGAAGGGAAACCAATCAGCTGGATTACTGTGGAGGATTTACCAGACTCACCACAGAGTCCATCTGGTTGTATCTGGCAATGTCCTTATGTAGAGTCCTCAGCATGATCATAGCCACCATACCAGACAGGAAGAGAACGATCACCAGAGAGTTCATGATGCTGGGGGACAAGACAATACACACACAGTTACAGATAGAAGGGGTGTGTGTGTGTGTGTGTGTGTGTGAGAGAGAAACTCACCTGAACCACTGAATGTTGGTGTGGGGCATGGACTCCAGAATGTAGTCCCAACGTGATGCCCATCTGATGTGCGTGTCCTCCTAGATACAACACCAGCATATATATTACACCCACTGACCAGAGCACATGACTAACCTCTCCTGAGACCTGACCACTCGCATTAGCTCCCCAAGCATATGTCTAGGCTTTAGCTCAGTGGGCTAGCCGGCGTTACAGCACGTAGGAAACCAGAGACTGAACCTAGTCAGTCACACAGACAGAGGAATTTCAAAGGTCGTGGGGTTTAGAAACATACCACAAACTGGACAGAGTAGGTATAGCCGATCTTCAGCTCTCCACTGAACTTGTTGTTCAGGTACATGGGCCCTCCTGCACAGTCGGGGGCCTCCACTTTGGTGTGTTTATAGCTTTGGAGGAGAGGAGGAAGAGAGGAGAGAGGAGGAAGAAGAGAGAGGAGGATGAAGAGGGGAGAGAGGATGAAGAGGGGAGAGAGGATGAAGAAGAGGAGAGAGGAGGAAGAGAGGATGAAGAGGGGAGAGGAAGAAGAGGAGAGAGGAGGAAGAGAGGAGGAAGAAGAGGAGAGAGGAGGAAGAGAGGATGAAGAGGGGAGGAAGAAGAGGAGAAAGAGGAGAGAGGAGGAAGAAGAGGAGAGAGGAGGAAGAAGAGGAGAGAGGATGAAGAGAGGAAGAAGAGGAGAGAGGAGGAAGAAGAGGGAGGAAGAAGAGGGGAGGAAGAAGAGGGGAGGAAGAAGAGGGGAGGAAGAAGAGGGGAGGAAGAAGAGGGGAGGAAGAAGAGGGGAGGAAGAAGAGGGGAGGAAGAAGAGGGGAGGAAGAAGAGAGGAGGAAGAAGAGAGAGGAGGAAGAAGAGGAGGAGAGAGGAGGAAGAGAGGAGGAAGAAGAGGGGAGGAAGAAGAGGAGAAAGAGGAGAGAGGAGGAAGAGGAGAGAGGAGGAAGAAGAGGAAAAGGAGGTGGGAAGGAGGAGAGAGGAAGAAGAGAGGAGAGAGGAGGAAGAGAGGAGAGGAAGAGGGAGAGAGGAGGAAGAGAGAGGAGGAAGAAGAGGAAAAGGAGGTGGGAAGGAGGAGAGAATAAATCACAATAAATAAATACTTGATGTCAATTAAAGAGAGACATCGTTACTTGGAGTAGAAACACACATTATCTAAGAATGAACATTTCATGGAGACTAGAGAAATAAATAATTCATTGTTAAGAAGTAGAAAACCCCAAGGGGTGAATTCTAACTTCACATCAATGAATGACTAAGTGACAGTGAGGACTGTCCCCTAAGTGAGCGACCGTTTGACCTCCTACCTCTTGGGCTCCATCTTGGCAGCGACCAGTCTAGCCCCAGCAGCCTCGTTCTCCACCACATGATAGTGGATGGTGATGTCAACATGGTTGAAGACGTAGAATGTGTCTTTGTCCTTAAAGTCAGACTGGAACGAGGAAAACGCTTAAGTTATGCGCTTTATAAACGTGTTATAAGCAAATATAAGCCTTTATAATGTCTTATATGTTCTGTCTATCTAGCAAAACGTTTAACTGACGAAGAAAAATGGCCCGACTCAGAGGCCTAACCTCCACACACAGGATATGAATGGACTCACGTTGACAACACAAGCGTCTTTGGGTCGTCCCGCCTCAGTGACGTAGCAGCCAATGGGAAACCCTGGGTTACAGAACTTCTGTCCGTCCTCCACGTCATAACACCAGGTCACCGGCATGTTGTCCACTATCCTACAGGAGACAGACAGGGATACAGCATGTTGTCCACTATCCTACAGGAGACAGACAGGGATACAGCATGTTGTCCACTATCCTACAGGAGACAGACAGGGATACAGCATGTTGTCCACTATCCTACAGGAGACAGACAGGGATACAGCATGTTGTCCACTATCCTACAGGAGACAGACAGGGATACAGCATGTTGTCCACTATCCTACAGGAGACAGACAGGGATACAGCATGTTGTCCACTATCCTACAGGAGACAGACAGGGATACAGCATGTTGTCCACTATCCTACAGGAGACAGACAGGGATACAGCATGTTGTCCACTATCCTACAGGAGACAGACAGGGATACAGCATGTTGTCCACTATCCTACAGGAGACAGACAGGGATACAGCATGTTGTCCACTATCCTACAGGAGACAGACAGGGATACAGCATGTTGTCCACTATCCTACAGGAGACAGACAGGGATACAGCATGTTGTCCACTATCCTACAGGAGACAGACAGGGATACAGCATGTTGTCCACTATCCTACAGGAGACAGACAGGGATACAGCATGTTGTCCACTATCCTACAGGAGACAGACAGGGATACAGCATGTTGTCCACTATCCTACAGGAGACAGCATGTTGTCCACTATCCTACAGGAGACAGACAGGGATACAGCATGTTGTCCACTATCCTACAGCAGACAGACAGGGAGACAGCATGTTGTCCACTATCCTACAGGAGACAGACAGGGATACAGCATGTTGTCCACTATCCTACAGGAGACAGACAGGGATACAGCATGTTGTCCACTATCCTACAGGAGACAGACAGGGATACAGCATGTTGTCCACTATCCTACAGGAGACAGACAGGGATACAGCATGTTGTCCACTACCCTACAGGAAGACAGGGATACAGCATGTTGTCCACTATCCTACAGGAGACAGACAGGGATACAGCATGTTGTCCACTATCCTACAGGAGACAGACAGGGAGACAGCATGTTGTCCACTATCCTACAGGAGACAGACAGGGAGACAGCATGTTGTCCACTATCCTACAGGAGACAGACAGGGATACAGCATGTTGTCCACTATCCTACAGGAGACAGACAGGGATACAGCATGTTGTCCACTATCCTACAGGAGACAGACAGGGATACAGCATGTTGTCCACTATCCTACAGGAGACAGACAGGGATACAGCATGTTGTCCACTATCCTACAGGAGACAGACAGGGATACAGCATGTTGTCCACTATCCTACAGGAGACAGACAGGGATACAGCATGTTGTCCACTATCCTACAGGAGACAGACAGGGATACAGCATGTTGTCCACTATCCTACAGGAGACAGCATGTTGTCCACTATCCTACAGGAGACAGCATGTTGTCCACTATCCTACAGGAGACAGCATGTTGTCCACTATCCTACAGGAGACAGCATGTTGTCCACTATCCTACAGGAGACAGCATGTTGTCCACTATCCTACAGGAGACAGACAGGGATACAGCATGTTGTCCACTATCCTACAGGAGACAGACAGGGATACAGCATGTTGTCCACTATCCTACAGGAGACAGCATGTTGTCCACTATCTTACAGGAGACAGACAGGGATACAGCATGTTGTCCACTATCCTACAGGAGACAGACTGGGATACAGCATGTTGTCCACTATCCTACAGGAGACAGCCAGGGATACAGCATGTTGTCCACTATCCTACAGGAGACAGCATGTTGTCCACTATCCTACAGGAGACAGACAGGGATACAGCTGGTTGTCCACTACCCTACAGGAGACAGCATGTTGTCCACTATCCTACAGGAGACAGACAGGGATACAGCATGTTGTCCACTATCCTACAGGAGACAGACAGGGATACAGCTGGTTGTCCACTATCCTACAGGAGACAGCATGTTGTCCACTATCCTACAGGAGACAGACAGGGATACAGCTGGTTGTCCACTACCCTACAGGAGACAGCATGTTGTCCACTATCCTACAGGAGACAGACAGGGATACAGCATGTTGTCCACTATCCTACAGGAGACAGACAGGGATACAGCATGTTGTCCACTATCCTACAGGAGACAGACAGGGATACAGCATGTTGTCCACTATCCTACAGGAGACAGACAGGGATACAGCTGGTTGTCCACTATCCTACAGGAGACAGCATGTTGTCCACTATCCTACAGGAGACAGACAGGGATACAGCTGGTTGTCCACTACCCTACAGGAGACAGCATGTTGTCCACTATCCTACAGGAGACAGACAGGGATACAGCATGTTGTCCACTATCCTACAGGAGACAGACAGGGATACAGCATGTTGTCCACTATCCTACAGGAGACAGACAGGGATACAGCATGTTGTCCACTATCCTACAGGAGACAGACAGGGATACAGCTGGTTGTCCACTACCCTACAGGAGACAGACAGCATGTTGTCCACTATCCTACAGGAGACAGACAGGGATACAGCATGTTGTCCACTATCCTACAGGAGACAGACAGGGATACAGCATGTTGTCCACTACCCTACAGGAAGACAGGGATACAGCATGTTGTCCACTATCCTACAGGAGACAGACAGGGATACAGCATGTTGTCCACTATCCTACAGGAGACAGACAGGGAGACAGCATGTTGTCCACTATCCTACAGGAGACAGACAGGGATACAGCATGTTGTCCACTATCCTACAGGAGACAGACAGGGATACAGCATGTTGTCCACTATCCTACAGGAGACAGCATGTTGTCCACTATCTTACAGGAGACAGACAGGGATACAGCATGTTGTCCACTATCCTACAGGAGACAGACAGGGATACAGCATGTTGTCCACTATCCTACAGGAGACAGACAGGGAGACAGCATGTTGTCCACTATCCTACAGGAGACAGACAGGGATACAGCATGTTGTCCACTATCCTACAGGAGACAGACAGGGATACAGCATGTTGTCCACTATCCTACAGGAGACAGACAGGGATACAGCATGTTGTCCACTATCCTACAGGAGACAGACAGGGATACAGCATGTTGTCCACTATCCTACAGGAGACAGACAGGGATACAGCATGTTGTCCACTATCCTACAGGAGACAGACAGGGATACAGCATGTTGTCCACTATCCTACAGGAGACAGACAGGGATACAGCATGTTGTCCACTATCCTACAGGAGACAGACAGGGATACAGCATGTTGTCCACTATCCTACAGGAGACAGACAGGGATACAGCATGTTGTCCACTATCCTACAGGAGACAGACAGGGATACAGCATGTTGTCCACTATCCTACAGGAGACAGACAGGGATACAGCATGTTGTCCACTATCCTACAGGAGACAGACAGGGATACAGCATGTTGTCCACTATCCTACAGGAGACAGACAGGGATACAGCATGTTGTCCACTATCCTACAGGAGACAGACAGGGATACAGCATGTTGTCCACTATCCTACAGGAGACAGACAGGGATACAGCATGTTGTCCACTATCCTACAGGAGACAGACAGGGATACAGCATGTTGTCCACTATCCTACAGGAGACAGACAGGGATACAGCATGTTGTCCACTATCCTACAGGAGACAGACAGGGATACAGCATGTTGTCCACTATCCTACAGGAGACAGACAGGGATACAGCATGTTGTCCACTATCCTACAGGAGACAGCATGTTGTCCACTATCCTACAGGAGACAGCATGTTGTCCACTATCCTACAGGAGACAGCATGTTGTCCACTATCCTACAGGAGACAGACAGGGATACAGCATGTTGTCCACTATCCTACAGGAGACAGACAGGGATACAGCATGTTGTCCACTATCCTACAGGAGACAGCATGTTGTCCACTATCTTACAGGAGACAGACAGGGATACAGCATGTTGTCCACTATCCTACAGGAGACAGACTGGGATACAGCATGTTGTCCACTATCCTACAGGAGACAGCCAGGGATACAGCATGTTGTCCACTATCCTACAGGAGACAGCATGTTGTCCACTATCCTACAGGAGACAGACAGGGATACAGCTGGTTGTCCACTACCCTACAGGAGACAGCATGTTGTCCACTATCCTACAGGAGACAGACAGGGATACAGCATGTTGTCCACTATCCTACAGGAGACAGACAGGGATACAGCATGTTGTCCACTATCCTACAGGAGACAGACAGGGATACAGCATGTTGTCCACTATCCTACAGGAGACAGACAGGGATACAGCTGGTTGTCCACTACCCTACAGGAGACAGACAGCATGTTGTCCACTATCCTACAGGAGACAGACAGGGATACAGCATGTTGTCCACTATCCTACAGGAGACAGACAGGGATACAGCATGTTGTCCACTACCCTACAGGAAGACAGGGATACAGCATGTTGTCCACTATCCTACAGGAGACAGACAGGGATACAGCATGTTGTCCACTATCCTACAGGAGACAGACAGGGAGACAGCATGTTGTCCACTATCCTACAGGAGACAGACAGGGATACAGCATGTTGTCCACTATCCTACAGGAGACAGACAGGGATACAGCATGTTGTCCACTATCCTACAGGAGACAGCATGTTGTCCACTATCTTACAGGAGACAGACAGGGATACAGCATGTTGTCCACTATCCTACAGGAGACAGACAGGGATACAGCATGTTGTCCACTATCCTACAGGAGACAGACAGGGAGACAGCATGTTGTCCACTATCCTACAGGAGACAGACAGGGATACAGCATGTTGTCCACTATCCTACAGGAGACAGACAGGGATACAGCATGTTGTCCACTATCCTACAGGAGACAGACAGGGATACAGCATGTTGTCCACTATCCTACAGGAGACAGACAGGGATACAGCATGTTGTCCACTATCCTACAGGAGACAGACAGGGATACAGCATGTTGTCCACTATCCTACAGGAGACAGACAGGGATACAGCATGTTGTCCACTATCCTACAGGAGACAGACAGGGATACAGCATGTTGTCCACTATCCTACAGGAGACAGACAGGGATACAGCATGTTGTCCACTATCCTACAGGAGACAGACAGGGATACAGCATGTTGTCCACTATCCTACAGGAGACAGACAGGGATACAGCATGTTGTCCACTATCCTACAGGAGACAGACAGGGATACAGCATGTTGTCCACTATCCTACAGGAGACAGACAGGGATACAGCATGTTGTCCACTATCCTACAGGAGACAGACAGGGATACAGCATGTTGTCCACTATCCTACAGGAGACAGACAGGGATACAGCATGTTGTCCACTATCCTACAGGAGACAGACAGGGATACAGCATGTTGTCCACTATCCTACAGGAGACAGACAGGGATACAGCATGTTGTCCACTATCCTACAGGAGACAGACAGGGATACAGCATGTTGTCCACTATCCTACAGGAGACAGACAGGGATACAGCATGTTGTCCACTATCCTACAGGAGACAGCATGTTGTCCACTATCCTACAGGAGACAGCATGTTGTCCACTATCCTACAGGAGACAGCATGTTGTCCACTATCCTACAGGAGACAGCATGTTGTCCACTATCCTACAGGAGACAGACAGGGATACAGCATGTTGTCCACTATCCTACAGGAGACAGACAGGGATACAGCATGTTGTCCACTATCCTACAGGAGACAGCATGTTGTCCACTATCTTACAGGAGACAGACAGGGATACAGCATGTTGTCCACTATCCTACAGGAGACAGACTGGGATACAGCATGTTGTCCACTATCCTACAGGAGACAGCCAGGGATACAGCATGTTGTCCACTATCCTACAGGAGACAGCATGTTGTCCACTATCCTACAGGAGACAGACAGGGATACAGCTGGTTGTCCACTACCCTACAGGAGACAGCATGTTGTCCACTATCCTACAGGAGACAGACAGGGATACAGCATGTTGTCCACTATCCTACAGGAGACAGACAGGGATACAGCATGTTGTCCACTATCCTACAGGAGACAGACAGGGATACAGCATGTTGTCCACTATCCTACAGGAGACAGACAGGGATACAGCATGTTGTCCACTATCCTACAGGAGACAGACAGGGATACAGCATGTTGTCCACTATCCTACAGGAGACAGACAGGGATACAGCATGTTGTCCACTATCCTACAGGAGACAGACAGGGATACAGCATGTTGTCCACTATCCTACAGGAGACAGACAGGGATACAGCATGTTGTCCACTATCCTACAGGAGACAGACAGGGATACAGCATGTTGTCCACTATCCTACAGGAGACAGACAGGGATACAGCATGTTGTCCACTATCCTACAGGAGACAGACAGGGATACAGCATGTTGTCCACTATCCTACAGGAGACAGTGTGCGGTTGAGACTGTGGTCCAATCCCAAATCGACCCCTAAACACGTGTGGAGATCTGATTGGATTTGAGAGGTGTGAGCTATATGGTAATAACTCCACCCTGTCCTCTGATAGGCTAGGAGGAAGTTTCACCATACATCTGATACCAGCGCTCGGCAACAAGAGTCGTTTTTGGGGCACCAAAGTTAGTATTTGTTTTGTTGGATTTTAGATTTGGGTCAAAAAAAGACCAGTAAAATCACCAGGAATTCAGCCCAAATGTATTTTTATATAAATATTTAATCGTATCAATGTGACCATGGTATAAAAAGGTTATTTTCAAATGCAATCTCTTTTTGGGCTTAGTTATGTTCAATTTGCAGTGCACAAATGATTATCATGATGATGTTCTGACCCACCCTCCCATCCGCTCTGACAACATTCAGTCAGAGGTGTAATCTAGTCGCCTACCCCTGGTCAATGCCAATCACATCCTCTCAGATCTCCACAACTGCCTAATGTTCAGGGATCTACTTGGGATTGGGTCAGTGGTGTCTATGGGGTCAGAGGACAATACAAGCCAAGCTCGACACCTATTGGCCACATGAGTCAGTGCAGGTGTCTGAAGTCTGGGTTGAATCCCAGCTTGTGAACTCTACTACTTCCTGTATGGGAAATGTGTGAGAATGGATCTCTAACCAGTTTGACTATCTAACCAGCGGTGCTGGTAGTTAGCGGTATGACTGACTAACCAGCGGTGCTGGTAGTTAGCGGTATGACTAACCAGCGGTGCTGGTAGTTAGCGGTATGACTATCTAACCAGTATGACTAGCTAACCAGTATGACTATCTAACCAGCGGTGCTGGTAGTTAGCAGTATGACTATCTTACCAGCGGTGCTGGTAGTTAGCAGTATGACTATCTTACCAGCGGTGCTGGTAGTTAGCAGTATGACTATCTTACCAGCGGTGCTGGTAGTTAGCAGTATGACTATCTTACCAGCGGTGCTGGTAGTTAGCAGTATGACTATCTTACCAGCGGTGCTGGTAGTTAGCAGTATGACTATCTTACCAGCGGTGCTGGTAGTTAGCAGTATGAATATCTTACCAGTGGTGCTGGTAGTTGAGCAACATGCCTTTCTTCAGGAAGTCCAGGTGGGCTTTGTCCTCTGGCTTGTTGGTGTTGTAGGATTTAGTACACACCGGCTTACAATCCACCTTCTTCTTGAACTCAAACTTCAACACACAGACATACAATGATTTACTCAACTTCCTGCTGAGAGTTAGACCAGTAGAATATGAATCAGCAGTTTTCTCTTGTTATGTCAGTCAGTGATGGTCAGCTAATTAGCCCATGTTAACTAACATATTTCAGATAGCTTACCGCAGAACAAATGTAGCAATTTAAACTTGTTATCCGGGGTTGGTATAGATGTGGCTACTCAGACACGTGAGCAACTGCGACCCCCTCATGATGAGTTTAAATCTTTGTGGCCCCCACCCCCATCAGAGTTGCCCCTCCCTGATTTAGCATGTAGGTACAGGGTGTACACACCAGAGTGAAGGGGGTCGGTCATTCGGAGTGAGGTATGAAGGTGCAGAATATTGTAATGAGATTAGAAATGTAATACCAACAGGATATTAAAGTGTGTGTGTGTGTGTGTGTGTGTGTGTGTGTGTGTGTGTGTGTGTACATCACCCACCTTGTAGGGAGAGGGCTCAATTCTCTCGCCAAACAAAACCTGACCCAAATTCTCAGACGGGCGCTTCTCGGAGTCGATAGCGCAGAAATCAAACCTGAAGAATACGAGGAGAGAAAAGACAGTTGACAGACGTTCTGTTTCAGCAACACCAAGCCAGCCCATAACAAGATGAACATGCCCTGAGAGTTTCCCACAACACCAAGCCAGCCCATAACAAGATGAACATGCCCTGAGAGTTCCCCACAACACCAAGCCAGCCCATAACAAGATGAACATGCCCTGAGAGTTCCCCACAACACCAAGCCAGCCTATAACAAGATGAACATGCCCTGAGAGTCCCCACAACACCAAGCCAGCCCATAACAAGATGAACATGCCCTGAGAGTTCCCCACAACACCAAGCCAGCCCATAACAAGATGAACATGCCCTGAGAGTTCCCCACAACACCAAGCCAGCCCATAACAAGATGAACATGCCCTGAGAGTTCCCCACAACACCAAGCCAGCCAATAACAAGATGAACATGCCCTGAGAGTTCCCCACAACACCAAGCCAGCCCATAACAAGATGAACATGCCCTGAGAGTTCCCCACAACACCAAGCCAGCCCATAACAAGATGAACATGCCCTGAGAGTTCCCACAACACCAAGCCAGCCCATAACAAGATGAACATGCCCTGAGAGTTCCCCACAACACCAAGCCAGCCCATAACAAGATGAACATGCCCTGAGAGTTCCCACAACACCAAGCCAGCCCATAACAAGATGAACATGCCCTGAGAGTCCCCACAACACCAAGCCAGCCCATAACAAGATGAACATGCCCTGAGAGTTCCCCACAACACCAAGCCAGCCCATAACAAGATGAACATGCCCTGAGAGTTCCCACAACACCAAGCCAGCCCATAACAAGATGAACATGCCCTGAGAGTCCCCACAACACCAAGCCAGCCCATAACAAGATGAACATGCCCTGAGAGTTCCCCACAACACCAAGCCAGCCCATAACAAGATGAACATGCCCTGAGAGTTCCCCACAACACCAAGCCAGCCCATAACAAGATGAACATGCCCTGAGAGTTCCCCACAACACCAAGCCAGCCCATAACAAGATGAACATGCACTGAGAGTTCCCACAACACCAAGCCAGCCCATAACAAGATAAACATGCCCTGAGAGTTCCCCACAACACCAAGCCAGCCCATAACAAGATGAACATGCCCTGAGAGTTCCCACAACACCAAGCCAGCCCATAACAAGATGAACATGCCCTGAGAGTCCCCACAACACCAAGCCAGCCCATAACAAGATGAACATGCCCTGAGAGTTCCCCACAACACCAAGCCAGCCCATAACAAGATGAACATGCCCTGAGAGTTCCCACAACACCAAGCCAGCCCATAACAAGATGAACATGCCCTGAGAGTTCCCCACAACACCAAGCCAGCCCATAACAAGATGAACATGCCCTGAGAGTTCCCACAACACCAAGCCAGCCCATAACAAGATGAACATGCCCTGAGAGTTCCCCACAACACCAAGCCAGCCCATAACAAGATGAACATGCCCTGAGAGTCCCCACAACACCAAGCCAGCCCATAACAAGATGAACATGCCCTGAGAGTTCCCCACAACACCAAGCCAGCCCATAACAAGATGAACATGCCCTGAGAGTTCACCACAACACCAAGCCAGCCCATAACAAGATGAACATGCCCTGAGAGTTCCCACAACAACAAGCCAGCCCATAACAAGATGAACATGCCCTGAGAGTCCCCACAACACCAAGCCAGCCCATAACAAGATGAACATGCCCTGAGAGTTCCCCACAACACCAAGCCAGCCCATAACAAGATGAACATGCCCTGAGAGTTCCCCACAACACCAAGCCAGCCCATAACAAGATGAACATGCCCTGAGAGTTCCCCACAACACCAAGCCAGCCCATAACAAGATGAACATGCCCTGAGAGTTCACCACAACACCAAGCCAGCCCATAACAAGATGAACATGCCCTGAGAGTTCCCACAACACCAAGCCAGCCCATAACAAGATGAACATGCCCTGAGAGTTCCCCACAACACCAAGCCAGCCCATAACAAGATGAACATGCCCTGAGAGTTCCCCACAACACCAAGCCAGCCCATAACAAGATGAACATGCCCTGAGAGTTCCCCACAACACCAAGCCAGCCCATAACAAGATGAACATGCCCTGAGAGTTCCCACAACACCAAGCCAGCCCATAACAAGATGAACATGCCCTGAGAGTTCCCCACAACACCAAGCCAGCCCATAACAAGATGAACATGCCCTGAGAGTTCCCCACAACACCAAGCCAGCCCATAACAAGATGAACATGCCCTGAGAGTTCCCACAACACCAAGCCAGCCCATAACAAGATGAACATGCCCTGAGAGTTCCCCACAACACCAAGCCAGCCCATAACAAGATGAACATGCCCTGAGAGTTCCCCACAACACCAAGCCAGCCCATAACAAGATGAACATGCCCTGAGAGTTCCCACAACACCAAGCCAGCCCATAACAAGATGAACATGCCCTGAGAGTTCCCACAACACCAAGCCAGCCCATAACAAGATGAACATGCCCTGAGAGTTCCCACAACACCAAGCCAGCCCATAACAAGATGAACATGCCCTGAGAGTTCCCCACAACACCAAGCCAGCCCATAACAAGATGAACATGCCCTGAGAGTCCCCACAACACCAAGCCAGCCCATAACAAGATGAACATGCCCTGAGAGTTCCCACAACACCAAGCCAGCCTATAACAAGATGAACATGCCCTGAGAGTTCCCCACAACACCAAGCCAGCCCATAACAAGATGAACATGCCCTGAGAGTCCCCACAACACCAAGCCAACCCATAACAAGATGAACATGCCCTGAGAGTTCCCACACCACCAAGCCAACCCATAACAAGATGAACATGCCCTGAGAGTTCCCCACAACACCAAGCCTGCCCATAACAAGATGAACATGCCCTGAGAGTTCCCACAACACCAAGCCAGCCCATAACAAGATGAACATGCCCTGAGAGTTCCCACAACACCAAGCCAGCCCATAACAAGATGAACATGCCCTGAGAGTTCCCACAACACCAAGCCAGCCCATAACAAGATGAACATGCCCTGAGAGTTCCCCACAACACCAAGCCAGCCCATAACAAGATGAACATGCCCTGAGAGTTCCCCACAACACCAAGCCAGCCCATAACAAGACCTCTCCTCTCTGTAACACAGCAAGCTAACATAAAGAAGGCCTCATTTCAACAACAACCTCTCCTCTCAGTCACACAGCAAGCTAACATAAAGGCCTCATTTCAACAACAACCTCTCCTCTCTGTCACACAGCAAGCTAACATAAAGAAGGCCTCATTTCAACAACAACCTCTCCTCTCAGTCACACAGCAAGCTAACATAAAGGCCTCATTTCAACAACAACCTCTCCTCTCAGTCACACAGCAAGCTAACATAAAGAAGGCCTCATTTCAACAACAACCTCTCCTCTCTCAGTCACACAGCAAGCTAACATAAAGGCCTCATTTCAACAACAACCTCTCCTCTCTCAGTCACACAGCAAGCTAACATAAAGAAGGCCTCATTTCAACAACAACCTCTCCTCTCAGTCACACAGCAAGCTAACATAAAGGCCTCATTTCAACAACAACCTCTCCTCTCTGTCACACAGCAAGCTAACATAAAGAAGGCCTCATTTCAACAACAACCTCTCCTCTCTCGTCACACAGCAAGCTAACATAAAGAAGGCCTCATTTCAACAACAACCTCTCCTCTCTCAGTCACACAGCAAGCTAACATAAAGAAGGCCTCATTTCAACAACAACCTCTCCTCTCTGTCACACAGCAAGCTAACATAAAGAAGGCCTCATTTCAACAACAACCTCTCCTCTCTCAGTCACACAGCAAGCTAACATAAAGAAGGCCTCATTTCAACAACAACCTCTCCTCTCTCGTCACACAGCAAGCTAACATAAAGAAGGTCTCATTTCAGCAACAACCTCTCCTCTCTCGTCACACAGCAAGCTAACATAAAGAAGGCCTCATTTCAACAACAACCTCTCCTCTCTGTCACACAGCAAGCTAACATAAAGAAGGCCTCATTTCAACAACAACCTCTCCTCTCTGTCACACAGCAAGCTAACATAAAGAAGGCCTCATTTCAACAACAACCTCTCCTCTCTGTCACACAGCAAGCTAACATAAAGAAGGCCTCATTTCAACAACAACCTCTCCTCTCTGTCACACAGCAAGCTAACATAAAGAAGGCCTCATTTCAACAACAACCTCTCCTCTCTCAGTCACACAGCAAGCTAACATAAAGAAGGCCTCATTTCAACAACAACCTCTCCTCTCTCAGTCACACAGCAAGCTAACATAAAGAAGGCCTCATTTCAACAACAACCTCTCCTCTCTCAGCAAGCTAACATAAAGAAGGCAACGTCACTTCAATTACAGTCCCCTGACCCTCTCCACAACCCCTCGGTGGAAAAGGGACATTAGTGTCCTCTAACGGCGTGACAGAACAGCTCCTGTGGCTGAGCATGTTGAGGCCTCTGGTATCACATTTAACTCAGGTAAATAATAAATAAAGTAATTCAGATGTCACATAATAACCCTAAGTAGCTATTGTTATCAAAGTATCCCATCTTTGATTTAATGCCATTGGAGTTTTCAGATCCAGAGTAAGGACTGAAACTGGTTTTAAGTGGCCTTTTCGTTGACTTAAGCCAATATCTATATCTTCTATTGACTATTTCTCTAAACCATGATTCAGCTAATCTTAAACATTAGGCATCCATTTTGTTGAAGCAGAACTACTGTAATAGAACAGTGCTGGCCTTGGTCTGAAATAGGTGCCAGAACTGTTTGTATTTAGGTGCAGGAGCTCCATCATACTTTGAGCTAATATTCTATAAGAGGTGCCAGAACTCAGCCCCAGTGAGTTCCTGTCCAAGTCAAGCACTGCAATAGAGTATTAACATCGTCTACGGACTTCAGAATTCCAGTCACAGTTGGATATCGCTGGTGCTGCTATAGTGACAGAGCGGGAGAAAGAGACAGAGCGGGAGAAAGAGACAGAGCGGGAGAAAGAGACAGAGCGGGAGAAAGAGTAGGAGAGGATGGTGAGTGACAGAGAGGAGAAAGAGTAGGAGAGGATGGTGAGTGACAGAGAGGAGAAAGAGTAGGAGAGGATGGTGAGTGACAGAGAGGAGAAAGAGTAGGAGAGGATGGTGAGTGACAGAGAGGAGAAAGAGTAGGAGAGGATGGTGAGTGACAGAGAGGAGAAAGAGTAGGAGAGGATGGTGAGTGACAGAGAGGAGAAAGAGTAGGAGAGGATGGTGAGTGACAGAGAGGAGAAAGAGTCAGAGCGGGAGAAAGAGACAGAGCGGGAGAAAGAGACAGAGCGGGAGAAAGAGACAGAGCGGGAGAAAGAGACAGAGCGGGAGAAAGAGACAGAGCGGGAGAAAGAGTAGGAGAGGATGGTGAGTGACAGAGAGGAGAAAGAGTAGGAGAGGATGGTGAGTGACAGAGAGGAGAAAGAGTAGGAGAGGATGGTGAGTGACAGAGGAGAAAGAGTAGGAGAGGATGGTGAGTGACAGAGAGGAGAAAGAGTAGGAGAGGATGGTGAGTGACAGAGAGGAGAAAGAGTAGGAGAGGATGGTGAGTGACAGAGAGGAGAAAGAGTAGGAGAGGATGGTGAGTGACAGAGAGGAGAAAGAGTAGGAGAGGATGGTGAGTGACAGAGAGGAGAAAGAGACAGAGCGGGAGAAAGAGACAGAGCGGGAGAAAGAGACAGAGCGGGAGAAAGAGACAGAGCGGGAGAAAGAGACAG
This sequence comes from Oncorhynchus keta, assembly GCF_023373465.1. Lineage (NCBI taxonomy): Eukaryota > Metazoa > Chordata > Actinopteri > Salmoniformes > Salmonidae > Oncorhynchus > Oncorhynchus keta. The sequence goes on along the minus strand of NW_026288969.1, from coordinate 15,786 downwards.
AGCGGGAGAAAGAGACAGAGCGGGAGAAAGAGACAGAGCGGGAGAAAGAGTAGGAGAGGATGGTGAGTGACAGAGAGGAGAAAGAGTAGGAGAGGATGGTGAGTGACAGAGAGGAGAAAGAGTAGGAGAGGATGGTGAGTGACAGAGAGGAGAAAGAGTAGGAGAGGATGGTGAGTGACAGAGAGGAGAAAGAGTCAGAGCGGGAGAAAGAGACAGAGCGGGAGAAAGAGACAGAGCGGGAGAAAGAGACAGAGCGGGAGAAAGAGACAGAGCGGGAGAAAGAGACAGAGCGGGAGAAAGAGTAGGAGAGGATGGTGAGTGACAGAGAGGAGAAAGAGTAGGAGAGGATGGTGAGTGACAGAGAGGAGAAAGAGTAGGAGAGGATGGTGAGTGACAGAGAGGAGAAAGAGTCAGAGCGGGAGAAAGAGACAGAGCGGGAGAAAGAGACAGAGCGGGAGAAAGAGACAGAGCGGGAGAAAGAGACAGAGCGGGAGAAAGAGTAGGAGAGGATGGTGAGTGACAGAGAGGAGAAAGAGTAGGAGAGGATGGTGAGTGACAGAGAGGAGAAAGAGTAGGAGAGGATGGTGAGTGACAGAGAGGAGAAAGAGTAGGAGAGGATGGTGAGTGACAGAGAGGAGAAAGAGTAGGAGAGGATGGTGAGTGACAGAGAGGAGAAAGAGTAGGAGAGGATGGTGAGTGACAGAGAGGAGAAAGAGTAGGAGAGGATGGTGAGTGACAGAGAGGAGAAAGAGTAGGAGAGGATGGTGAGTGACAGAGAGGAGAAAGAGTAGGAGAGGATGGTGAGTGACAGAGGAGAAAGAGTAGGAGAGGATGGTGAGTGACAGAGAGGAGAAAGAGTAGGAGAGGATGGTGAGTGACAGAGAGGAGAAAGAGTAGGAGAGGATGGTGAGTGACAGAGAGGAGAAAGAGTAGGAGAGGATGGTGAGTGACAGAGAGGAGAAAGAGTAGGAGAGGATGGTGAGTGACAGAGAGGAGAAAGAGTAGGAGAGGATGGTGAGTGACAGAGAGGAGAAAGAGTAGGAGAGGATGGTGAGTGACAGAGAGGAGAAAGAGTAGGAGAGGATGGTGAGTGACAGAGAGGAGAAAGAGTAGGAGAGGATGGTGAGTGACAGAGAGGAGAAAGAGTAGGAGAGGATGGTGAGTGACAGAGAGATGCTCTAGTTTATCAGACAGTATTAGTGTGCCTAGTCCTACCCTGGCTGACTTCACCATGTTCCCAACACATGTCTGTATCCCAAATGTCACCCTATTCCTTACACAGTGCACTACTTTTGGCCACGGCCCATTGGTCGCTGGTCAAAAGTAGTGCACTGTATAGGGAGTCATTTGGAACGCAACCTATATCTTCCCCGTACACTACGTCTGCAACTACACAATAAGAACACTGTCCAAAAGCACCGAACCCACAGCCTTCAGCAGCAAGACTGAGAACTGTAGGAGACCAATAAGAAGATGTTGTTCCTGATGTACTTACGCAGTGTATTCATAGGGTAAGACAGACTCCACAGAATCCAGTCTGTTCACAAATATCTCGATGGTCGACTGAAAACAATCAAAAGCAGTTATTTTCTCAAAATGGTAGATGACAAGTATCGGCAACAACATCTAGAATACAGTACATATTACAGCTCAAAGGCACAATTAGGCAATTAGACTAGAGATCTGAAATGGGAGGGAGGAGTTTACAGGAAAACTTTACAGGATTTATTTATGTCCTGTTCCGCAGTGGAATTGATTCTTATCAGTTCTTATTCAGGCCCTTCCTCAAAGAACAACTGTCATGCAGTTGACAGCTCTCTTTTAGATTAGGATAATACGGAATTTCGGACATAATTAAAATTTTAAATGACAAGTAACTTCTGATCAAAAGTATGGATGAACTAATTCGCTATCTACAACACAAGTTAAGCAGTTGTCTCACAAGTAGTAGCCCAACTAGCTCGTAGGGGTGCTAAATTAGCTAGCTAGCTTTCTAGCGACCAATATGCATTACAAATAGCTTACTGTGTGACTGGTTGGCCAACAACACTGGTTCTAACTAGCTCCATTTAGATTCTACTACCGTTACCTAGTGATTCATCATTATGACAGCTATCCAGCTTCTAATGGTAACCAAGACAGCAAGCTGTTCTGATCCCTTCCAAGGAGTTTCAGAATGCTAACATTAGCAGCTAGCAGGCAACTTAACTGGTAGCTAGCTTTACTTGCCAGCTGATAATTAGAAGGAAGATGGCATGAAACCGCCAGCGCATTTTTTTGGGGGATCTAACTACCTTACAGTCCGGTACTTCATTCTCTTTCCCAGCTTGTCCTGGTTCACAAAAACTAACAGGGGCCAGACCCGGTAGATAGAAACTTGTAGCGCTGTGTAGCAGAAGGAAGATCACCAAAACAGAGCTCTCGCTCTGTGCAGGGAGCACATTTTCCTCTTCTCTCGACGAACCTAGTTAGCTAAACGTTTCTTGGCGTAACGCTAATATCTGTCTACACAGGGGTGACAGGCTAGCTGGCATTTGAATTCACCAGATAGGACAGTTGACATAAGGTAGCTAACGTTAACGAGCTGGGATATGTCTGCCTTCGTAGCTACATAACCCAGATACTTTTCCTGCAGCGGGCAGACACGTCATCTGCGTCTACATGGACGTGTTCTTCCGTGGAGGATGATGGGACTCTGGAGGTAAAGTTGGCTGTGCTGTTGTTGAAAGAATATCACTTTGTGTTAAATAAATAGAAGACATTTTCCGACCCCAAAAAAATGTAGAATTAAAAACGGGTTTATTGTCATGATTTCTAATTCCGCTGAGAATCAAACAGCAACATTCAGAGCACCTTACAATTTCGGCTCTGGCAAAAGTGCCTATTCCAACAACGACCTGGAGATGGCAGTGTAAAACTAATATTTCTCTCAAAACGGGAACTATTATTCGCCATGGTTGTCAGTGCAGTCATCCCAAAGCACAATAAAAATGTTTTACGAGTAATGCTGTGAAGTAATGCAGAAAAGCATCTTAAGGTGAGAGGTAGGTTTATTCATTAGGCCATTATACTGTTGTAACGCTGTATGGGCAGCACGGTTACCACAGCAGAGCACATTGCATATATTTCAGTGGTTGGAAGCAGTTTGTTAAATTGTTAATCATTTGTAATCTGTAGCATAATAACACCACACAGGCATAGGTTTAACCAAACAACAAGCACACCTCCGTTTATACAGTCAGTCACATAAAACAAAAAGTAAATACAAATTATATAAATAAGTGTTAAATCCTCAATGATTTTGTGAAAAACTAGTGAAACAGTTTAAATAATTAATATCTTGTCAGCATGATTTTATTCCATAGTGTCGTTAACCAGAATGTAGCCACTGAGCAGCTAAACATACAAGCCATCCACTAAGTATTACATGTGCAGATGTTTTCATTGAGTATACAAGATTGACAGTTTCCATAATTTAGTATATTCTCTCATTTCAAACCCCTTTAAGATTTTAGATTAATTCTGCAGAAGTCAAGCAAACAAACTCCTGTAATCACTGTCCATGGACAAATGACACAAAATAAAACCTTTAGGGACTGGCGAATGTGTGTGTGTGTGTATGTTTTCTGGGCGAAGGTGTGTGTGAGGTGGAGGAAGCCGAAATGAACCATGGTAATGCTATATATAGAGTATAGAGAAGACACTAGATGCAACAAGCCCTGAGAATAGCAGCCTTCTGATCCTCCATCTTCTGTCCTTCAGCAGCAAGGTGACAGGACAGAGTATCCAAACTATCTGGAACAGGGCTGAGCACCAGGAAGCACTGTGGACAGCCCTTCACCCTTCAGGAAGCACGGTGGACAGCAGCAGCATTACTGTACTCCTCTCTCCTTTCCTCCTAGTAATTGTGTAGTCTGTGTTGAGTTATTCTCTGTGTAGTCCTCTGGAGCTCCAGAGCAGGCCGTCCCCCTGGCCTCAAACCCCCAGGACCCTGCTCACTGGATCAGACCCACTCTTCAGCCTCAAACCCCCCAGGACCCTGCTCACTGGACCAGACACACTTCATTCTGTTCCCTCTGTTGTTTTTCTCTCTCAGGTTCTACATCTTTCAAACTCCTCCCTACCTAAATGCAGTAGAAAGTTGGTTGCCACGTTGATGTCGTTGTTGGACGCTCTGAGGCATCCTGAGCATCTATTCTGGAGAAGCCCATCTCCATCAATCTGGCAACCTATGGGAAACAGAAATAAACACACACAAACATCAGAGAAATGCTAACACGAAACTGGTAAAGAAACGTAATTCTGTGTCCGCGCTCACTCACAGTGCTCACCTGTTCTTCAGCTACAGGAGCGTTGACCAAGGGAGGAGCTGTGGGCTCCAGCAGTGGTGGAGCTGTGGGGTGGAGCTGCAGAGGGGGTGGAGCTGGTGGAGGGGTGGAGCTGTAGAGAGGGGTGGGAGTTGTAGAGAGGGGTGTGGCTGTGTGGAGAGGGGTGTGGCTGCAGTGGTGGAGAGGGGTGGAGCTGCTGTAGAGAGGGGCTGCAGTGGAGAGGGGTGTGGCTGCTGTGGTGGAAGGGGTGGAGCTGCTGAGAGAGGGGGTGTGGCTGCTGTGGAGAGGGGTGTGGCTGCAGTGGTGGAGAGGGGTGTGGTTGTGGCTCTGGGGGAAGGTTCTGTCCTCTGTGTCTCAGCGATGGGAAAAATCTGTTCCAGTTCATTAGGCCATTCTGGGAAGGACAGAGAGGGACAATCATGGTGCGTTCAAGACAACTGGGAACTCTGGGAAAATATATATATTTTTCTCAGACTGGGAAAAATCACGACATCAGTGATCTTCAAGTCAGAGAAGTTGGAGCTCTAGGATGATGCCCGAGTTTCCAAGTTGTAATTCTGAGATGACCGTTCAAAGTGATTTTTCCCAGTCAGCTTCGTCCCCCAGAGTTTCCTGTTGTCTTGAACGCACTGAAGTCAGAGACTGTGTTCATTTTGATTTAGTTTGAGTCTGAGCTTTTTAGTCATTTTAGATTTAGTTTGGAGTCTGACAAATAGCTTTTTAGTCATTTTTGTCCTTCTTAGTTTCAGTTATTGTCGGTCGACTAAAACTCTGGACAATTTTAGTCTAGTTTTTATGCAGTCATTTTAGTCAATGCATTTTCCATTAAATCATTCATGGTCAGCATATGTGGAAAGGCTACCTCTAAAGCATTCCATTTTGTGCATATTCAGCCTTGTCCAAATAGGCTTACATTGAGTATACAAAACATTAGGAACACCTGCTCTTTCCATGACATGGACTGACCAGGTGTGAAAGCTATGATCTCTTATTGATGTAACCCTTGTTAAATCCATGGTCCAGCATCCCTGTGGAACAATCAGTGTCCCTGTGGAGATGGAGTCAACATGTCCAGCATCCCTGTGGAACTGAGGAGACAGGTGTAAAGAGTCAACATGGAGCATTTTAAAGCCTTGAGACAATTGAGACATGAAAGCATTGTCTGGTCAGCATCCCTGTGGAACTGTGGAAAGCATTAGAGTCATGGTCAGCATCCCTGTGGAACTGAATGGGCAAGGTCCATCCCTGTAAGCATTGCAACTTTGAATGGGGTAACATGGTAGCATCCCTGTGGAAAACATTGGTCAGCATGGTCCAGCATCCCTGTGGAAAGCATTGGAGTCACCCAGCATCCCTGTTTGGAGTCAACATGGTCCAGCATCCTGTGGAACTGTGGAAAGCAATTGGTCTTTTGTGGAAGCATTTCTAACCCTGTGGAACTCAGTTTCCAGCATTTGTGTATCATTGGAGAAACCATCCAAACTGACATTGGAGTCAACATGGTCCATCTTGACACATTGGACAACATGGTGGCAAAGCATTGGAGTCAACATGGTCCAGCATCCCTGTGGAACTGTGGAGTCAACATGGTCCAGCATTGTGGAACTGTCAACATGGTCCAGCATCCCTGTGGAACTGTGGAAAGCATTGGAGTCAACATGGTCCAGCATCCCTGTGGAACTGTGGGAAAGCATTGGAGTCAACATGCATCCCTGTGGAACTGTGGAAAGCATTGAGTCAACATGGGTCCAGCATCCCTGTGGAACTGTGGAAAGCATTGGAGTCAGCATGGTCCAGCATCCCTGTGGAACTGTGGAAAGCATTGGGTCCAGTCAGCATCCCTGTGGAACTGGTTAGATCCAGCATGGTCATCCTGTGGAACTGTGGAACAGCATTGAACTGTCATTGGAATCCATGGTCCAGCATCCCTGTCAACATGGTCAGCATCCCTGTGGAACTGTGGGAAAGCATTAGGTCAGCATGGTCCAGCACCTTGGAACTGTGGAAAGCATTGGCACGGCACATCCCTGTGGAACAAATAAACATGGTCAGCTGGCAACACCTTGAAGCTATTGCTGGCAACATGGCTAGTAACCACAGCCATCATTAACCATAGACTACAAATACAAAGCCTTGGATACAGGTTAAAGGTGACAGGAAAAGGGTCCCCTGTGTTTTCCAAAACCTTTATAGAAAAGCTAAACGCATCCAAAGTGATCTGCAATAATATTTTTGGTCAGAGTAGATTTTGTACCGTTGATCTAACACTAAAAAGAGGCATGGCTACCTGTCAACATGCTATTTTAGGAATGCTGAATAAATTTGTCTTGGCACCTAAAACCCTCACACTTTTACAGATTCACAATTGAGAGCATCCTGTCGGGCTGTATCACCTAGTACGGCAACTGTACCGCCCGCAACCCCAGGGCTCTCCAGAGTGTGATGCGGTCTGCCCAACGCATCACCAGTGTCAAACTACCTGCCTCTACCTACAGCACCTGATGTTACAGATCATAAAGGACAACAACCACCCGAGCCCGCGCCTGTTCACCCCGCTATCATCCAAAAGGCGAGGTCAGTACAGGTGCATCAAAGCTGGGACAGAGTAATTGAAAAACATTATCTCAAGGCCATCAGACTGTTAAATAGCCATCACTAGCTAGCTTCTACCCAGTTACTGAACCCTGCTCCTGAGAGACTGCTGCCCTATATACATAGACCTGGAATCACTGGCCACTTTAATAATGTTTACATACTGCTTTACTCATCTCATATGTACAGTGGGCTCCAAAATTACTGGCACCCCTGACTAGCAATGCTCAACCAACACTTACAAAAATATAAACAATAAATTATAAAGAAACTCAAAATACCAACATGTGAGAAATACTGAACTTTATCAATGCTTCAATGGAACCAACCAAAATACATTTTATTTAAATAAAATTCAATGCCCTCCAAATCAAGGTTCCACAATTAATGGTACCCTTAATGATTATTGTAACATCTGCCAAAATTCAACCAGGAAGTAAATTCCACTTATTTACCTGTACCTAAGTCTTAAAGAATTATATTGAGCCATTACACCACTTCCTGTTTCACTAGGGTATAAACATGAGGTAACACGCATGCAATATCCCGCTGTCAACAAAAGAACTGTCAGTTCAAAAGAGACAGCTGGTCGAAGACCTTCATATATCACTGAGCAATGTCAGGGCAATGATAAAACAGCCTCTAAAGATATGGAACAATTAAACCTCACGGTTACAGGATGCAAATGCTTTCCCCCCCTGAGGATATGGAGGAGGATGGGGAGAGAAGCAACCAAATCCCCAATAATAACGGTCAAAGAATTGCAGGCTTTGGTGGCGTCTTGGGGTCACCAGGTTTCAAAAAGCCCCATCAGACTCCACCTCCACAACCACAGGCTCTTTGGAAGGGTTGCAGAAGAAAGCACCATCAGATTCCACCTCCACAACCACAGGCTCTTTGGAATGGTTGCCAGAAGAAAGCACCATCAGATTCCACCTCCACAACCACAGGCTCTTTGGAAGGGTTGCAGAAGAAAGCACCATCAGACTCCACCTCCACAACCACAGGCTCTTTGGAATGGTTTGCCAGAAGAAAGCACCATCAGACTCCACCTCCACAACCACAGGCTCTTTGGAATGGTTTGCCAGAAGAAAGCCCTTTCTGACCCCAAGACACAGACACAAGCGCTTTGTTTGCCAAACGTAATTCAAATTATGACTGGAAGAGGGTACTCTGGTCAGATGAGGCGAAAATGGAACATTCTGGTCAGATCCAGCATTGGCATGTTTGGTGTCGAAACAGAGATGCATACAAGGAGAGGCACGGTGAAATATGGAGGGGGGTCAGTGATGTTTTGGGTCTGTTTTAATTCCACAGGTCCAGGGGCCCTGGTTACGATTGATGGCATAATGAATTCCACCAAGTATCTGACAATCTGGTTGCCTCTGCGAGGAAGGATGGGACTTGGTCGTAGGTGGACTTTCCAACAAGACCAAGACCCAAAACATACCTCAAGATCCACACAGAAATGGTTCTGTGACAACAACATCAATGTTCTGCCATCTCAGTGGCCGGACCTCAATCCAATCCAAAACCCGTGGGCTGAGTTGAAGAGGGAAGTTTATAAGCACAAACCCAAGAATGTGAAGGATCTTGAAAGGATCTACATAGAGGAATGGTCCAAAATCCCTCCAAATGTGTTCCTTAACCTGGTCAAACATTACAGGAAAAGACTCCATGCTGTTATCCTTGCCAGAGGTGGTTGCACTAAGTACGAAATGAGGAGTGCCAATAATTATGAAACCTTGATTTTGGTGAAATGTATTTTGTATTAAATAATTGTATGATTTTGGTTAGTTCCATGGAAACATGAATAAAGTCCAGTATTTCTCACACGTTGGTATTTTGAATTTCTCTCTCTAATTATATTGTTAATGCGTTGCCAGTCAGGGGTGCCAGTCAGGGGTGCCAGTCAGGGGTGCCAGTCAGGGGTGCCAGTCATTGGAGCCCACTGTATATACTGTATTCTATTTTAGTCAATGCCAGTCCGACATTGCTCTATCTAATACAGTGCCTTGCGAAAGTATTCGGCCCCCTTGAACTTTGCGACCTTTTGCCACATTTCAGACTTCAAACATAAAGATATAAAACTGTATTTTTTTGTGAAGAATCAACAAGTGGAACAACATTTATTGAATATTTCAAACTTTTTTAACAAATCAAAAACTGAAAAATTGGGCGTGCAAAATTATTCAGCCCCCTTAAGTTAATACTTTGTAGCGCCACCTTTTGCTGCGATGACAGCTGTAAATCGCTTGGGGTATGTCTATCAGTTTTGCACATCGAGAGAGTGACATTTTTTCCCATTCCTCCTTACAAAACAGCTCGAGCTCAGTGAGGTTGGATGGAAACATTTGTGAACAGGAGTTTTCAGTTCTTTCCACAGATTCTCGATTGGATTCGGTCTGGACTTTGACTTGGCCATTCTAAAATCTGGATATGTTTATTTTTGAACCATTCCATTGTAGATTTTTGCTTTATGTTTTGGATCATTGTCTTGTTGGAAGACAAATCTCCGTCCCAGTCTCCAGGTCTTTTGCAGACTCCATCAGGTTTCTTCCAGAATGGTCCTGTATTTGGCTCTATCAATCTTCCCATCAATTTTAACCATCTTCCCTGTCCCTGCTGAAGAAAAGCAGGCCCAAACCACGATGCTGCCACCACCATGTTTGACAGTGGAGATAGTGTGTTCAGGGTGATGAGCTGTGTTGCTTTTACGCCAAACATAATGTTTTGCATTGTTGCCAAAAGTTCAATTTGGTTTCATCTGACCAGAGCACCTTCTTCCACATGTTTGGTGTGTCTCCCAGGTGGCTTGTGGCAAACTTTAAACAACACTTTTTATGGATATCTTTAAGAAATGGCTTTCTTCTTGCCACTCTTCCATAAAGGCCAGATTTGTGCAATATACGACTGATTATTGTCCTATGGACAGTGTTCCACCCTCAGCTGTAGATTACATTACATTACATTTAAGTCATTTAGCAGACGCTCTTATCAGAGCGACTTACAAATTAGTGCATTCACCTTATGACATCCAGTAGAATAGTCACTTTACAATAGTGCATCTAAATCTTAAAGGGGGGGTGAGAAGGATTACTTATCCTATCCTAGGTATTCCCTAGGTATTCCTTAAAGATCACTCTGCAGTTCATCCAGAGTGATCATGGGCCTCTTAGCCATCTCTGAGAAATCAGTCTTCTCCTTTGCTCTGACTGAGAAGTTTAGAGGACGTGAAGATCTTGGCAGATTTGCAGTGGTCTGATACTCCTTCCATTTTCAATATTATCGCTTGCACAGTGCTCCTTAGGATGTTTAAAGCAGGGAAATCTTTTTGTATCCAAATCCGGCTGTAAACTTCTTCACACAGTATCTCTGACCTGCAAAAATTGTGTTTCCTTGTTCTTCATGGTACTCTCTCTGCGCTTTCTTGGACCTCTGAGACTATCACCAGTACGGTGCATTATCGAACTCTTGATTACACACAGGTGGGTGTGTTTATCATCTTAGTCATTGGAGTCAACATTGGTTCATTCAGAGATCCTCACTGAACTTCTGGGAGAGTTGCTGCACTGAAAGTAAAGGGGCTGAATAATTTTGCACGCCCAATTTTTCAGTTTTTGATTTGTTAAAAAGTTTGAAATATCCAATAAATGTTGTTCCACTTCATGATTGTGTCCCACTTGTTGTTGATTCTTCACAAAAAATACAGTTTTATATCTTTATGTTTGAAGCCTGAAATGTGGCAAAAGGTCGCAAAGTTCAAGGGGGCCGAATACTTTCGCAAGGCACTGTATGTATAGGGGCGGCAGGGTAGCCTAGTGGTTAGAGCGTTGGACTATTAACCGAAAGGTTGCAAGTTCGAATCCCCGAGCTGACAAGGTCGTTCTGCCCCTGAACAGGCAGTTAACCCACTGTTCCTAGGCCGTCATTGAAAACAAGAATTTGTTCTAAACATACTTGCCTAGAGGCAACTTGCCTACTTGCCATAAAGGTTAAAAAGGTTAAAAAAATATATATATTTCTTAATTCCATTCTTTTACTTTTAGATTTGTGTGAATTGTTAGATATTACTGCACTGTTGGAACTCGGAACACAAGCATTTCACTACACCCGCAATAACATCTGCTAATCATGGGACCAATAAAATGTGATTTGATATAAAATGGAAGACTCATAACAATGATCGGAAATGCACTATGTGGATATAGCTAGCTAACTCTCTCATTAACCAGGGGGCAGGCTGGGCTCACGGATAGCAGCCCAACAAGGTAACCAGAAGGCAGGCTGGGCTCACGGATAGCAGCCCAACAAGGTAACCAGAAGGCAGGCTGGGCTCACGGATAGCAGCCCAACAAGGCATTGAGAGACAAGGTAACCAGGGGGCAGGCTGGGCTCACAGATAGTAGCCCAACAAGGCATTGAGAGACAAGGTAACCAGGGGGCAGGCTGGGCTCACGGATAGCAGCCCAACAAGGTAACCAGAAGGCAGGCTGGGCTCACGGATAGCAGCCCAACAAGGTAACCAGAAGGCAGGCTGGGCTCACAGATAGTAGCCCAACAAGGCATTGAGAGACAAGGTAACCAGGGGGCAGGCTGGGCTCACGGATAGTGCCCAACAAGGCATTGAGAGACAAGGTAACCAGGGGCAGGCTGGAGCTCCTGGATAGCAGCCCAACAAGGTAACAGAGAAGGCAGGCTGGGCTCACAGATAGCAGCCCAACAAGGCATTGAGAGACAAGGTAACCAGGGGGCAGGCTGGGCTCACGGATAGCAGCCCAACAAGGCATTGAGAGACAAGAGTAACCAGGGCAGGCTGGGCTCAGGATGTTCCCAACAAGGCATTGAGAGACAAGGTAACCAGGGGCAGGCTGCTCACGAGATAACCCAGGGGGCAGCAGCTGGGCTCATACAAGGCATTGAGACAAGGTAACCAGAGGGCAGGCTGGGCTCAACGGAACTAGAAGGCAGACAAGGTAACCAGATACAGGCTGGGCTCAAATGGCAACTGCATTGAGTGACAAGGTAACCAGGCAGGCTGGGCTCACAGATAGTAGCCCAACAAGGCTGGAGCTCTGGATAACAGCCAACAGGCATGAGACAACCAGGGGCAGGGCTGATAGCAGCCCAGAGTGGGCTCTAACCAGAGAGGCAGGCAGGCTGGGCTCACGGATAGTAGCCCAACAAGGCATTGAGAGACAAGGTAACCAGGGGCAGGCTGGGCTCACGGATAGTAGCCCAACAAGGCATTGAGAACAAGGTAACCAGGCAGGCTGGGCTCACGGACAGGATAGTAGCCCCAACAAGGCATTGAGACAAAGACAAAACCAGGGGGCAGGCTGGGCTCACAGATAGCAGCCCAACAAGGCATTGAGAGACAAGGTAACCAGGGGGCAGGCTAACCAGGGCTGGGCTCTCAGATAGTAGCCCAACAAGGCATTGAGAACAAGGTAACCAGGGGCAGGCTGGGCTCACGGATAGCAGCCCAAGGCATTGGGGTAACCAGAGGGCAGGCTGGGCTCTGGATAACAGGATAGCAGCCCAACAAGGCATTGAGACAAGGTAACCAGGGGGCAAGGCTGGGCTCACAGATAGCAGCCCAACAAGGGCATTGAGTGACAAGGTAACCAGGGCAGGCTGGGCTCACGGATAGCAGCCCAACAAGGCATGGGATACAAGGTAACCAGAGAGCAGGCTGGGCTCACGGATAGCAGCCCAACAAGGCAACCAGAAGGTGCACTGATATGTGACAAGGCAACCAGGGCAGGCTGGGCTCACTGGATAGCAGCCCAACAAGATGAGAGACAAGGTAAGGCAGGCTGGGCTCACAGATAGCAGCCCAACAAGGTAACCAAGGTAACCAGGGGGCATTGGCTCTGAGATAAAGCCAACAAGGCATTTAAGACAAGAGTAACCAGGGGGCAGGCTGGGCTCACGGATAGTGTTCAACAAGGCATTGAGAGACAAAGAGTAACAGAGGCAGGCTTGGCCCACAGATAGTAGCAACAAGGCATTGAGACAAAGGTAAACTAGGGCAGGCTGGGCTCACGATAGCAGCCCAACAAGGCATTGAGAGACAAGGTAACCAGGGGCAGGCTGGGCTCACAGATAGCAGCCCAACAAGGCATTGAGAGACAAGGTAACCAGGGGCAGTGGGCTCACAGATAGTAGCCCAACAAAGGTGGATTGAGTGACAAGGTAACCAGAGGGCAGGCTGGCTCACAGATAGCAGCCCAACAAGGTAACCAGAAGGGGGCAGGCTGGGCTCACGGATAGCAGCCAACAAGGCATTGGAGTGGACCAGGGCAGGCTGGGCTCACAGATAGTAGCCCAACAAGGCATGGGAGACAAGGTAACCAGGGGGCAGGCTGGGCTCTGAGATAGCAGCCCAACAAGGCATGGGAGACGAGGTAACCAGGGGCAGGCTGGGCTCACGGATACAGCCCAAGGCATGGGAACAAGGTAACCAGAGGGCAGGCTGGGCTCACGGAGACAAGGTAACCAGAGGCAGGCTGGGTTCATGGATAGCAGCCCAACAAGGCATTGAGAGACAAGGTAACCAGGGGGCAGGCTGGGCTCACGGATAGCAGCCCAACAAGGCATTGAGGATAAAGGTAACCAGGGGGCAGGCTGGGCTCACGGATAGCAGCCCAACAAAGGTAACCAGGAAGGCAGGCTACCACTCTGAATAGCAGCCCAACAAGGCATTGAGTGACAAGGTAACCAGGGGGCAGGCTGGGCTCACAGATAGTAGCCCAACAAGGCATGGGAGACAAGGTAACCAGGGGGCAGGCTGGGCTCACGGATAGCAGCCCAATGTAGGGAGACAAGGCATTGAGAGACAAGGTAACCAGGGGCAGGCTGGGCTCCTGGATAGCAACCCAACAAGGCACTGAGAGACAAGGTAACCAGGGCAGGCTGGGCTCACGGATATGCAACCCAACAAGGCATTGAGAGACAAGGTAACCAGGGGGCAGGCTGGGCTCTGGATAGCAGCCCAACAAGGCATTGAGTGACAAGGTAACCAGAGGGCAGGCTGGGCTCACGGATAGCAGCCCAACAAGGTAACCAGAAGGCAGGCTGGGCTCACAGATAGCAGCCCAACAAGGCATTGAGTGACAAGGTAACCAGGGGGCAGGCTGGGCTCACAGATAGTAGCCCAACAAGGCATGGGAGACAAGGTAACCAGGGGGCAGGCTGGGCTCACGGATAGCAGCCCAACAAGGCATGGGAGACGAGGTAACCAGGGGGCAGGCTGGGCTCACGGATAGCAGCCCAACAAGGCATGGGAGACAAGGTGACCAGAGGGCAGGCTGGGTTCATGGATAGCAGCCCAACAAGGCATTGAGAGACAAGGTAACCAGAGGGCAGGCTGGGCTCACAGATAGCAGCCCAACAAGGCATTGAGTGACGAGGTAACCAGGGGGCAGGCTGGGCTCACGGATAGCAGCCCAACAAGGCATGGGAGACAAGGTAACATATTCTCCTTCCCTTATAAGAGAGAGAACGGAACCAGCAGAGAAGGGGAGGGAAAACTATCTCTGGAAGATGGCCACCGAGAGAGAGGAGCGATCCAGGAAGAACCACTAAGACGGGGACAATCCCGTGACTTGTGTTGTAGTTTAAAGATAATCGTATTGTGTTCCTGTTTCATCTGGAGAAGAAGATGTATGTTTTTTTCCTTGGGAGATTTTCATTGACTATGTTGGAGTGTTTGTGTTGACCAAATGCCCTCAATAGAGAACCGTGTTCAATTCAGAAAAGCTCCTCCTGACTCGTTTATTCCACCTTCCCTCTTTAGAGAGACGCCCAATGACTTGGTCCGCTCACACTACTGCATATGAGTCATCATTATTGACTTACACGTTTATTTCTTCAGATATACAAGTGTCTAATGGCTTCATTTCTCATAGAGAGAAAATGACTCAAGCCGTGTCTGTAGCTTGTGTTCCTTGTAGTTGGTCACTGGCCTATTAATTTAGCCCTCAAATGATGTCTTTTTCTGGCCATAGAATGACATCTTCACCCCCTATTTAGAAATGACAGCTAAATGTAGTGATAGATTATTATTTTTCTTTTTTGGGGGGCTTCAGGCTTATTTAATGAAGCCTAAAATATCATTATTAAGTGTTACAGTTTTTGGTGGAGACCTTTGCCCATCACCTTTAAACAGTTTCCAGCTCTGATTTTTATCCCCATCATAACAGCCGTAGGGGGTTAAATAGCATTGGATCAGTTTACAGCTCTGATTTTTATCCCCATCATAACAGCCGTAGGGGGTTAAATAGCATTGGATCAGTTTACAGCTCTGATTTTTATCCCCATCATAACAGCCGTAGGGGGTTAAATAGCATTGGATCAGTTTCCAGCTCTGATTTTTATCCCCATCATAACAGCCGTAGGGGGTTAAATAGCATTGGATCAGTTTACAGCTCTGATTTTTATCCCCATCATAACAGCCGTAGGGGGTTAAATAGCATTGGATCAGTTTACAGCTCTGATTTTTATCCCCATCATAACAGCCGTAGGGGGTTAAATAGCATTGGATCAGTTTACAGCTCTGATTTTTATCCCCATCATAACAGCCGTAGGGGTTAAATAGCATTGGATCAGTTTACAGCTCTGATTTTTATCCCCATCATAACAGCCGTAGGGGGTTAAATAGCATTGGATCAGTTTACAGCTCTGATTTTTATCCCCATTATAACAGCCGTAGGGGGTTAAATAGCATTGGATCAGTTTACAGCTCTGATTTTTATCCCCATCATAACAGCCGTAGGGGGTTAAATAGCATTGGATCAGTTTACAGCTCTGATTTTTATCCCCATCATAACAGCCGTAGGGGGTTAAATAGCATTGGATCAAT
>NW_026288968.1:0-32398 GCF_023373465.1 Oncorhynchus keta | reverse complement strand
CAGCCTGACCACTGACCATTATAATCAGCCTGACCACTGTGATCATTATAACCAGCCTGACCATCATAACCAGCCTGACCACTGTGACCATTATAACCAGCCTAACCATTATAACCAGCCTGACCACTGACCATTATAACCAGCCTGACCACTGTGATCATTATAACCAGCCTGACCACTGACCATTATAACCAGCCTGACCATCATAACCAGCCTGACCACTGTGACCATTATAACCAGCCTGACCACTGTGACCATTATAACCAGCCTGACCACTGTGGCCATTTTAGACCAAGCCTCCGTCGGCAATGAGGTGCTCTGGGCACCTCATTGCCCAGAGCCTAGGGCTCCGGGCAGCCGAGCGGAAATGGAGGAAAACTCGCCTCCCTGCGGACCTGGCATCCTTTCACTCCCTCCTCTCTACATTTTCCTCCTCTGTCTCTGCTGCTAAAGCCACTTTCTACCACTCTAAATTCCAAGCATCTGCCTCTAACCCTAGGAAGCTCTTTGCCACCTTCTCCTCCCTCCTGAATCCCCCCTCTCTGCAGATGACTTCGTCAACCATTTTGAAAGAAGGTCGACGACATCCGATCCTCGTTTGCTAAGTCAAACGACACCACCGCTGGTTCTGCTCACACTGCCCTACCCTATGCTCTGACCTCTTTCCCCCCTCTCTCCAGATGAAATCTTGCGTCTTGTGACGGCGGCCGCCCAACAACCTGCCCGCTTGACCCTATCCCTCCTCTCTTCTCAGACCATTTTCGGAGACCTTCTCCCTTACCTCACCTCGCTCATCAACTCATCCCTGACCGCTGGCTACGTCCCTTCCGTCTTCAAGAGAGCGAGAGTTGCACCCCTTCTGAAAAACCTACACTCGATCCCTCCGATGTCAACAACTACAGACCAGTATCCTTCTTTCTTTTCTCTCCAAAACTCTTGAACGTGCCGTCCTTGGCCAGCTCTCCCACTATCTCTCTCAGAATGACCTTCTTGATCCAAATCAGTCAGGTTTCAGACTAGTCATTCAACTGAGACTGCCTTCTCTGTATCACGGAGGCGCTCCGCACCGCTAAAGCTAACTCTCTCTCCTCTGCTCTCATCCTTCTAGACCTATCGGCTGCCTTCGATACTGTGAACCATCAGATCCTCCTCTCCACCCTCTCCGAGTTGGGCATCTCCGGCGCGGCCCACGCTTGGATTGCGTCCCTACCTGACAGGTCGCTCCTACCAGGTGGCGTGGCGAGAATCTGTCTCCTCACCACGCGCTCTCACCACTGGTGTCCCCCAGGGCTCTGTTCTAGGCCCTCTCCTATTCTCGCTATACACCAAGTCACTTGGCTCTGTCATAACCTCACATGGTCTCTCCTATCATTGCTATGCAGACGACACACAATTAATCTTACTCCTTTCCCCCTTCTGATGACCAGGTGGCGAATCGCAGACATATCAGTGTGGATGACGGATCACCACCTCAAGCTGAACCTCGGCAAGACGGAGCTGCTCTTCCTCCCGGGAAGGACTGCCCGTTCCATGATCTCGCCATCCACGGTTGACAACTCCATTGTGTCCTCCTCCCAGAGCGCTAAGAACCTTGGCGTGATCTGGACAACACCCTGTCGTTCTCAACTAACATCAAGGCGGTGGCCCGTTCCTGTAGGTTCATGCTCTACAACATCCGCAGAGTACGACCCTGCCTCACACAGGAAGCGGCGCAGGTCCTAATCCAGGCACTTGTCATCTCCCCGTCTGGATTACTGCAACTCGCTGTTGGCTGGGCTCCCTGCCTGTGCCATTAAACCCCTACAACTCATCCAGAAACGCCGCAGCCCGTCTGGTGTTCAACCTTCCCAAGTTCTCTCACGTCACCCCGCTCCTCCGCTCTCTCCACTGGCTTCCAGTTGAAGCTCGCATCCGCTACAAGACCATGGTGCTTGCCTACGGAGCTGTGAGGGGAACGGCACCTCAGTACCTCCAGGCTCTGATCAGGCCCTACACCCAAACAAGGGCACTGCGTTCATCCACCTCTGGCCTGCTCGCCTCCCTACCACTGAGGAAGTACAGTTCCCGCTCAGCCCAGTCAAAACTGTTCGCTGCTCTGGCCCCCAATGGTGGAACAAACTCCCCTCACGGCGCCAGGACAGCGGAGTCAATCACCACCTTCCGGAGACACCTGAAACCCCACCTCTTTAAGGAATACCTAGGATAGGATAAGTAATCCTTCTCACCCCCCTTTAAGATTTAGTTGCACTATCGTAAAGTGACTGTTCTACTGGATGTCATAAGGTGAATGCACCAATTTGTAAGTCGCTCTGGATAAGAGCGTCTGCTAAATGACTTAAATGTAAATGTCTCTGGCTCTGTGGGGGAACTTCCCCGTCGATCCCGTCTCACAAATGTCAGCGAATTGAACAGAAGGTCTTGCCTTTATGTGACCTTTAGGTCATCCTGAGCTTAGTGGGCACCACAGCTGGGCCTCTCCTCAGCTTAGTGGGCACCACAGCAGGGCCTCTCCTCAGCTTAGTGGGCACCACAGCAGGGCCTCTCCTCAGCTTAGTGGGCACCACAGCAGGGCCTCTCCTCAGCTTAGTGGGCACCACAGCAGGGCCTCTCCTCAGCTTAGTGGGCACCACAGCAGGGCCTCTCCTCAGCTTAGTGGGCACCACAGCAGGGCCTCTCCTCAGCTTAGTGGGCACCACAGCAGGGCCTCTCCTCAGCTTAGTGGGCACCACAGCAGGGCCTCTCCTCAGCTTAGTGGGCACCACAGCAGGGCCTCTCCTCAGCTTAGTGGGCACCACAGCAGGGCCTCTCCTCAGCTTAGTGGGCACCACAGCAGGGCCTCTCCTCAGCTTAGTGGGCACCACAGCAGGGCCTCTCCTCAGCTTAGTGGGCACCACAGCAGGGCCTCTCCTCAGCTTAGTGGGCACCACAGCAGGGCCTCTCCTCAGCTTAGTGGGCACCACAGCAGGGCCTCTCCTCAGCTTAGTGGGCACCACAGCAGGGCCTCTCCTCAGCTTAGTGGGCACCACAGCAGGGCCTCTCCTCAGCTTAGTGGGCACCACAGCAGGGCCTCTCCTCAGCTTAGTGGGCACCACAGCAGGGCCTCTCCTCAGCTTAGTGGGCACCACAGCAGGGCCTCTCCTCAGCTTAGTGGGCACCACAGCAGGGCCTTCTCCTCAGCTTAGTGGGCACCACAGCAGGGCCTCTCCTCAGCTTAGTGGGCACCACAGCAGGGCCTCTCCTCAGCTTAGCACCACAGCAGGGCCTCTCCTCAGCTTAGTGGGCACCACAGCAGGGCCTCTCCTCAGCTTAGTGGGCACCACAGCAGGGCCTCTCCTCAGCTTAGTGGGCACCACAGCAGGGCCTCTCCTCAGCTTAGTGGGCACCACAGCAGGGCCTCTCCCTCAGCTTAGTGGGCACCACAGCAGGGCCTCTCCTCAGCTTAGTGGGCACCACAGCAGGGCCTCTCCTCAGCTTAGTGGGCACCACAGCAGGGCCTCTCCTCAGCTTAGTGGGCACCACAGCAGGGCCTCTCCTCAGCTTAGTGGGCACCACAGCAGGGCCTCTCCTCAGCTTAGTGGGCACCACAGCAGGGCCTCTCCTCAGCTTAGTGGGCACCACAGCAGGGCCTCTCCTCAGCTTAGTGGGCACCACAGCAGGGCCTCTCCTCAGCTTAGTGGGCACCACAGCAGGGCCTCTCCTCAGCTTAGTGGGCACCACAGCAGGGCCTCTCCTCAGCTTAGTGGGCACCACAGCAGGGCCTCTCCTCAGCTTAGTGGGCACCACAGCAGGGCCTCTCCTCAGCTTAGTGGGCACCACAGCAGGGCCTCTCCTCAGCTTAGTGGGCACCACAGCAGGGCCTCTCCTCAGCTTAGTGGGCACCACAGCAGGGCCTCTCCTCAGCTTAGTGGGCACCACAGCAGGGCCTCTCCTCAGCGCCGGTTCAATGTATCGACCTCACTTGACTGTGTTGTTCAATACTTTACACTGACGACGCTCTTATAGACACAGGAAAACAAAACACTCAAAACAGGAACATTGTTTTATTTTTAAATGGACCATTTCTTGTTTTTCAGATCATAATTACATCGTTTCAAACCAGTGAAGGAACCCAGATGCTCGGTCAGACTAATGCAACTAGTATCATTTATGAAGAGAGTATATTTACACTGAAAGGATATAAGAATCAGATCCCCCACATAACTGATGGACGATGTCCCAAACGGCACCCTATTCCCTATGTGGTGCACTACTTTAGACCCGAGCCCCTGATCAAGGGTAGTGCACGACATAGGGAATAGGGTGCCATTTGGAACATAGAAGTCAGTGATGCCTCTCACAAAATCCCAAACGGTTGTTTTTTGAAAATAAAATGAACTACTGATGAGGCACGTGTCTGAGGCAAAAATAAAATGAATAGACAAAAAAAAATGTAATTGGAATATAAAGTTAAATAACAGACCAGTTGATTAATACTCAAGCATTTATAATACAAAATAAAAACAAACAAACCCCAGAGAAAATGTGTTCATCCCAAATTGCACCCTATTCCCTACATAGTGCAGACTACTTTTGTAGTGCAGACTAGAGTGCCATTTGGGACTCATCCAACTACACTACCAGCCCAGAACATGGATTAGAGGAGGATTCCATCTCAGTTTATAAGTTTATTACGACCCCAAATCATTCATCAGCATTAGAAAAAAAAAAAAAAGTTATTTACAATCATATTGTCCAATACTATTAATAGTTTGAATGACAACGTAAAATCACCTTAGTGTGCCAACGTGGGGACAGAAACTAACTGTAACCGGGGGAGGGGGTGTTAATAGTCACAACCTTCTAGATTTCCTGTTTCCATTTGTCAGAGGTGAATAAGGGATGTTTCATTGATGTGCAGTAGGTTCTGGACCTCCAACAGGTTTTCCTGCACTCCAGACTGCATTATGTATAGATGTGTGTACACACACACACACACACACACACACACACACACACACACACACACACACACACACGGGGAAGACTCTGGTGTCTTGCTGCTCTGACATAAATGCGTCTTCCACACAGTAGACAAGGGTTGTGTTCCAAACGGCTCCCTATTTAGACCAGTGGGCCCTGGTCACCGTACGCAGTCAGGGTGTAACGTAACAATAGTGTCCCTCCAGCCCAGGGAGGGTGAGGGGTGAGGTGGGAGGGGGTGAGGGGGCGTGGCAGAGTAAACAGGAAAATCCATTGGTTTAGTTTTTGGTTAACTACTCAGTCCACCTTCACTACGCTGTAGATCTTGGTGACGAACCAGAAACAGGCGAAGAATCCAATCGTTCCTGATGGAGAGAGAGACAAGACATGTAATTGACAGAGAGAGACAAGACATGTAATTGACAGAGAGAGACAAGACATGTAATTGACAGAGAGAGACAAGACATGTAATTGACAGAGAGAGACAAGACATGTAATTGACAGAGAGAGACAAGACATGTAATTGACAGAGAGAGACAAGACATGTAATTGACAGAGAGAGACAAGACATGTAATTGACAGAAAGAGAGAAACTATGAAAATCACACTTTCCCAGGGCCATTTGTCAATCCCACATCCTGCTGTCTAGGAAACTCTCATTGCTACGACAACAGACGCCACACACACACACACCATCCGACTGTGTGTGTGTGTGTGTGAAAACGAGTAGAGCTGCACCTCAACCTAAACCCCAGAAAGGCAGCATAACAGTCAGGGTGGGAGGATGCCCAGTCCTATTTGGTCCAGTCCATTAAACTGGACTAATGAGGATAACCTCTGCCCTCTGACCTAGTCCATCCTCATCATGGCAAGCTACAGTATGAAGCCCCACCCCCCCCAGCTACCTACCTGTGAATAAGAAGAAGATGAGAGCCATGATCATGGTGTAACCAAAGTAGAGGATGGTGCTAGCCAATCCTGTGATCTGGAGCTTGGAGAAGAAGAATGGCATAGACCAGGAAGTAGTGGATGGCATAGACCAGGAAGTAGACGGTTTAGCATCTTTTTAGAACATCTTTAGAAACCACTGGTCAGGAAGGAACGCCACTGCCAGTGGTAGTCCTGATGGAGAGAGACAGAGAGAACAGTTAGATATCTCTGTGTTTAGAACATCTTTACTAAGACAAGACCACTGGTCAGGAAGGAACACCACTGCCAGTGATAGTCTCTGATGGAGAGAGAGAACGTGGAGAGAGAGAACGCGCCCTTAATTAAACTTCCTGTTATTCCTTTCATCCTGTCTCCTCTCCTTCTCAACCGTAGTGGAGAAGGAGGTTCCAGGTCCCTTGTTTGGGACCTTCTCTTTTAAAGAGAGAAGCTGTTAGGAATCAAAGAAAGAGGATTTGAGAAACAGTCCCTTCATCCTCGTCATTAAGGGCACTATTGCCATTGGTCACATGACTCGACCAGGGAATACTCAGATCGTCATAACTCAGCACAGAGGAGGAAGTAGCAGAGTAGGATGGTGTGTGTGTGTGTGTGTGTGTGTGTGTGTGTGTGTGTGTGTGTGTGTGGTGTGTGGTGTCTTACCTCAGCACAGAGGAGGAAGTAGCAGAGTAGGATGGTGTGTGTGTGTGTGTGTGTGTGTGTGTGTGTGTGTGGTGTCTTACCTCAGCACAGAGGAGGAAGTAGCAGAGTAGGATGGTGTGTGTGTGTGTGTGTGTGGTGTGTGGTGTCTTACCTCAGCACAGAGGAGGAAGTAGCAGAGTAGGATGGTGTGTGTGGTGTCTTACCTCAGCACAGAGGAGGAAGTAGCAGAGTATGATGGTGTGTGTGTGTGGTGTCTTACCTCAGCACAGAGGTGGAAGTAGCAGAGTAGGATGGTGTGTGTGGTGTCTAACCTCAGCACAGAGGAGGAAGTAGCAGAGTATGATGGTGTGTGTGTGTGTGTGTGGTGTCTTACCTCAGCACAGAGGTGGAAGTAGCAGAGTAGGATGGTGTGTGTGTGTGTGGTGTCTTACCTCAGCACAGAGGAGGAAGTAGCAGAGCAGGATGGTGTGTGTGGTGTCTTACCTCAGCACAGAGGTGGAAGTAGCAGAGTAGGATGGTGGCCTCAGAGCAGGTGATTACCAGGATGATGAACACCAGAAACAGGAAACCAAACATGTAGTACATCTGGTGAGACCTGGTGTGAGACAACCATACATCATAAAGATAACCCACTGCTCTAGCATCTGGTGAGACAACCATACATCATAAAGATAACCCACTGCTCTAGCATCTGGTGAGACACAACCATACATCATAAAGATAACCCACTGCTCTAGCATCTGGTGAGACACAACCATACATTACAAAGATAACCCACTGCTCTAGCATCTGGTGAGACACAACCATACATTACAAAGATAACCCACTGCTCTAGCATCTGGTGAGACACAACCATACATCCTAAAGATGACCCACTGCTCTAGCATCTGGTGAGACACAACCATACATTACAAAGATAACCCACTGCTCTAGCATCTGGTGAGACACAACCATACATTACAAAGATAACCCTTTAAAACATGCTGTCCTCTGCTTCACACCAACCACTAGTCAACCTACAGAGTCGTAGTCAGTTACTCACTCAACCCCGTTCACACTTCTCCAAACCTCACCCGTTCACCTTTCACCTCACTGACTGGTTCTGCCTTCGCGACAAGCTGCTCGTGTAGCAGTCCCAAAACAGAGCAGCAGCGTCTGCAGGGTAGCTGAACTGAGAGACTCACCAGATGCTGTTGAGGATGAAGAAGAGCTGGATGAAGATACAGCCGAACGGGAGGATCCCCCCCATGACGATCCCTGGGAGAGATCTGGTGTAGAACGACTGCTCCGGGATCTGACGAGGGATCTGATTGGTCCGCACAGGGTGCTCAATCCCCTGAAATGCACCAATCACACGACAGAAGGGAGGAGTATGAAAGGCATGATATGCACACAGACTTGTGTGTGTGTGACAGTGTATGTTTGAATGTATTCACATATTGACGTGTGTTTGTACTCACGGTCTTCTTGAAGCCGAGTAGGCCCCTATGAAGGTGAGGGGGACAGAGATGCAGAACCACAGAGCCAAGATGGCCACCAGGGTGCCAAAGGGCATGGCTGCAGAGGAGCCCTCTCCCCACAGGATCAGATTCATCACAAAGAAATCAGCAAACACAACCCTGAACACAGAGACAGAAGTCAACTATCAACCCTGAACACAGAGACAGAACTATCAACCCTGAACACAGAGACAGAAGTCAACTATCAACCCTGAACACAGAGACAGAAGTCAACTAACAACCCTGAACACAGAGAGAACTATCAACCCTGAACACAGAGACAGAAGTCAACTAACAACCCTGAACACAGAGACAGAAGTCAACTATCAACCCTGAACACAGAGACAGAAGTCAACTATCAACCCTGAACACAGAGACAGAAGTCAACTATCAACCCTGAACACAGAGACAGACGTCAACTATCAACCCTGAACACAGAGACAGAAGTCAACTATCAACCCTGAACAGAGACAGACGTCAACTATCAACCCTGAACACAGAGACAGAACTATCAAGCCTGAACACAGAGACAGAAGTCAACTATCAACCCTGAACACAGAGACAGAAGTCAACTATCAACCCTGAACACAGAGACAGAAGTCAACTATCAACCCTGAACAGAGACAGACGTCAACTATCAACCCTGAACACAGAGACAGAACTATCAACCCTGAACACAGAGACAGACGTCAACTATCAACCCTGAACACAGAGACAGAACTATCAACCCTGAACACAGAGACAGAAGTCAACTAACAACCCTGAACACAGAGACAGAACTATCAACCCTGAACACAGAGACAGAAGTCAACTAACAACCCTGAACACAGAGACAGAAGTCAACTAACAACCCTGAACACAGAGACAGAAGTCAACTATCAACCCTGAACACAGAGACAGACGTCAACTATCAACCCAGAACACAGAGACAGAAGTCAACTATCAACCCTGAACACAGAGACAGAAGTCAACTATCAACCCTGAACACAGAGACGGAAGTCAACTATCAACCCTGAACACAGAGACAGAAGTCAACTATCAACCCTGAACACAGAGACAGAAGTCAACTATCAACCCTGAACACAGAGACAGAAGTCAACTATCAACCCTGAACACAGAGACAGAACTATCAACCCTGAACACAGAGACAGAACTAACAACCCTGAACACAGAGAGAACTATCAACCCTGAACACAGAGACAGAAGTCAACTAACAACCCTGAACACAGAGACAGAAGTCAACTAACAACCCTGACCGTAACCACAAACTAACGTCTATCTCCTCAACCAATGAAAAGTCAGACTCACCCAGGACACAGGAAGCAGGTCAGCAGGACGTTAGTCTTCCATTTCTCCCCACCAAAGGCTGTGACATCACAGAGAGAAAGAATGCAGACGTGAAGAGAAACAGTCAGCAACTCTTGGAAGACAAACAGACGTTTCTTGGAAATTCAAACTTCTTTCTCTACTTCCAAGGTGTTGAGGCATATAGCCTTTAGCAGGGAGGCAGGATTCAGGCCATAGAGCATGTGTTGCTAGGGAGGGTTGGGTTGGGATGGGGGACCCTACTGCTACAGGCCTCTACAGAACACTGCACCAGTAATTGACACAGAGACCCCAGCTGACACTGATTGGACCTAACGAGCTACCCTCCAGCACAGTTGGGTCGTGACTGGTCGACTTTTCAGGGTCAAGTTGGGGTCGTGACCCTTTCCCCCTCGGCCCAAATGTTCACTTACACTTGTAGAAGCGGGCAGCCACGTAGCCGGCTGGTGTGCCCAGTAGGACCCAGAGCACCACGGCACACGTCATCAGGGCACCGCGGTTCGCCGGGGACAGGAAGCCCAGGCAGGCAAAGACTGGACAAGGGGAGCACAATGGATATGGATTCAAAAATAAAAAACACACCATTGGTTTTGACTGAACTGTGTGCTATTATTGTTGGTCCTTTTCTGCTACTGAATAATTAAATAACTAAGATGACTGTCAGTGACTACGTTAAATAACTGTCAGTGACTACATTAAATAACTAAAATAACTGCCAGTGAATACATTAAATAACTAAGATGACTGTCAGTGACTATATTAAATAACTAAGATGACTGTCAGTCACTACATTAAATAACTAAGATGACTGTCAGTGACTACATTAAATAACTAAGATGACTGTCAGTGACTACATTAAATAACTAAGATGACTGTCAGTGACTACATTAAATAACTAAGATGACTGTCAGTGACTACATTAAATAACTAAGATGACTGTCAGTGACTACATTAAATAACTAAGATGACTGTCAGTGACTACATTAAATAACTAAGATGACTGTCAGTGACTACATTAAATAACTAAGATGACTGTCAGTGACTACATTAAATAACTAAGATGACTGTCAGTGACTACATTAAATAACTAAGATGACCGTCAGTGACTACATTAAATAACTAAGATGACTGTCAGTGACTACATTAAATAACCAAGATGACTGTCAGTGACTACATTAAATAACTAAGATGACTGTCAGTGACTACATTAAATAACTAAGATGACTGTCAGTGACTACATTAAATAACTAAGATGACTGTCAGTGACTACATTAAATAACTAAGATGACTGTCAGTGACTACATTAAATAATTAAGATGACTGTCAGTGACTACATTAAATAATTAAGATGACTGTCAGTGACTACATTAAATAATTAAGATGACTGTCAGTGACTACATTAAATAATTAAGATGACTGTCAGTGACTACATTAAATAATTAAGATGACTGTCAGTGACTACATTAAATAATAAAGATGACTGTCAGTGACTACATTAAATAACTAAGATGACTGTCAGTGACTACATTAAATAATTAAGATGACTGTCAGTGACTACATTAAATAATTAAGATGACTGTCAGTGACTACATTAAATAACCAAGATGACTGTCAGTGACTACATTAAATAATTAAGATGACTGTCAGTGACTACATTAAATAATTAAGATGACTGTCAGTGACTACATTAAATAACTAAGATGACTGTCAGTGACTACATTAAATAACTAAGATGACTGTCAGTGACTACATTAAATAACTAAGATGACTGTCAGTGACTACATTAAATAACTAAGATGACTGTCAGTGACTACATTAAATAACTAAGATGACTGTCAGTGACTACATTAAATAACTAAGATGACTGTCAGTGACTACATTAAATAACTAAGATGACTGTCAGTGACTACATTAAATAACTAAGATGACTGTCAGTGACTACATTAAATAATTAAGATGACTGTCAGTGACTACATTAAATAATTAAGATGACTGTCAGTGAATAAATTAAACTACATTAAATAACTAGATGACTGTCAGTGACTACATTAAATAACTGTCAGATGACTGTCAGTGACTACATTAAATAACCAAGATGACTGTCAGTGACTACATTAAATAACCAAGATGACTGTCAGTGAATACATTAAATAACCAAGATGACTGTCAGTGACTACATTAAATAACTAGATGACTGTCAGTGACTACATTAAATAATTAAGATGACTGTCAGTGACTACATTAAATAACTAGATGACTGTCAGTGAATACATTAAATAACCAAGATGACTGTCAGTGACTACATTAAATAACCAAGATGACTGTCAGTGACTACATTAAATAACCAAGATGACTGTCAGTGAATACATTAAATAACCAAGATGACTGTCAGTGAATACATTAAATAACCAAGATGACTGTCAGTGACTGCATTAAATAAGTGAAACACTAGTCCTAATCTCAGAGTAGAAGTAACTAAGTACTTCCTCTATACTATACGTTACCTTGCTAATTTGTTTTTGGGTAATGACAAATAAATGGTCTGGACAAGTGTAGAAGGTTTGTTTTACATTCCGGTAGACAGAAACACAGAGCTGTAGATTGTAGAACTCACAGAGAGTGACGAACATCATGATGAAGATCTGAGTTCCTGATCCCAGAAAGACAGAGAGGAGCATGCCTTTCCTGGGAGGCCGGAAGACGTCTCCATGGACCAGCTTCCAGCCAAACTCCTCCTGGGCATCTTCCTGACCCGACCAGCAGAGAGGGAGGAGGGGAAGAGCTTCACTTAGTTTCACTTTCAACTGGATTTATCCTATATAACATCTTCATCACCACATCTCTCACTATAAAAAGACCATCACAAAACAGCAAGAATGTTCAGGCCAAATGAGGAGAGGACAGGGAGGGTGTGAGGGGGGGAACCCAGCAGGATATAACAGGGGGGAGAAGATGAGGGAGTGGGGTCTCTCCTGTCAATTAGCGGTGATAGACTTCAGAGGGTTGGAACACGAGCAGGCTGGTCGCCGCGGTGACGCTACCTGTCAGTCTGATCGCTAGGGGGAGGGGCTGAAGGGAGTCTGATCGCTAGGGGAGGGGCTGAAGGGAGTCTGATCGCTAGGGGAGGGGCTGAGGGGACAGAGCTGCTGAAATAATGACTGATCTCGGAGACAGATAGAGACTACAATACTGGTAGGGGAGGGGGTCGGGGGTGAGAGGTGCTGGTGGGGGGGTGGGGGGGGGTAATATAGATAGATACATGTCACCCCTAGTGACCCCCACAAGCCTTCCTAGAGAACATCTGCTGTCAGTTTTCCTGGAGATGGAGAGATGAGAGATGGTAGATGGAGAGTACACAAGGTCACACACCCGAGGTCATAACCAAAGCCTCCACCAGCTGGCTGGAGCCAATCAGAGCTTGGAGCCAGTTGTTGGGGTTTTGTGTGTATGTACCGAACCAGGAGACCAGACCACCGCCCTGTCACTTCTCATCAGGGACATGTCTGTGTGTTTGTATCTGTACCAGACCAGTAGACCAGACCACCGCCCTGTCACTCCTCATCAGGGACATGTCTGTGTGTTTGTGTCTGTACCAGACCAGTAGACCAGACCACCGCCCTGTCACTCCTCATCAGGGACATGTCTGTGTGTTTGTGTCTGTACCAGACCAGTAGACCAGACCACCGCCCTGTCACTCCTCATCAGGGACATGTCGGTGTGCACTAGATAACCCTTGCCAGTGTCACACAGACACAGCCCTCATATGTGACACATCCCACAAACCAACATGGCGGACTGGGACCTGAAGGGAAACCAACATGGTGGACTGGGACCTGAAGGGAAACCAACATGGTGGACTGGGACCTGAAGGGAAACCAACATGGTGGACTGGGACCTGAAGGGAAACCAACATGGTGGACTGGGACCTGAAGGGAAACCAACATGGTGGACTGGGACCGTGGGACCTGAAGGGAAACCAACATGGTGGACTGGGACCTGAAGGGAAACCAACATGGTGGACTGGGACCGTGGGACCTGAAGGGAAACCAACATGGTGGACTGGGACCTGAAGGGAAACCAACATGGTGGACTGGGACCTGAAGGGAAACCAACATGGTGGACTGGGACCTGAAGGGAAACCAACATGGTGGACTGGGACCTGAAGGGAAACCAACATGGTGGACTGGGACCTGAAGGGAAACCAACATGGTGGATTGGGACCGTGGGACCTGAAGGGAAACCAACATGGTGGATTGGGACCGTGGGACCTGAATGGAAACCAACATGGTGGACTGGGACCTGAAGGGAAACCAACATGGTGGACTGGGACCTGAAGGGAAACCAACATGGTGGAC
The DNA here is from genome assembly GCF_023373465.1 of Oncorhynchus keta. NCBI lineage: Eukaryota > Metazoa > Chordata > Actinopteri > Salmoniformes > Salmonidae > Oncorhynchus > Oncorhynchus keta. Next base: position 18,669 of record NW_026288968.1, on the reverse strand, counting down.
TGGGACCTGAAGGGAAACCAACATGGTGGACTGGGACCTGAAGGGAAACCAACATGGCGGACTGGGACCTGAAGGGAAACCAACATGGCGGACTGGGACCTGAAGGGAAACCAACATGGCGGACTGGGACCTGAAGGGAAACCAACATGGCGGACTGGGACCTGAAGGGAAACCAACATGGCGGACTGGGACCTGAAGGGAAACCAACATGGTGGACTGGGACCTGAAGGGAAACCAATCAGCTGGATTACTGTGGAGGATTTACCAGACTCACCACAGAGTCCATCTGGTTGTATCTGGCAATGTCCTTATGTAGAGTCCTCAGCATGATCATAGCCACCATACCAGACAGGAAGAGAACGATCACCAGAGAGTTCATGATGCTGGGGGAAAAGACAATACACACACAGTTACAGATAGAAGGGGTGTGTGTGTGTGTGTGTGTGTGTGAGAGAGAAACTCACCTGAACCACTGAATGTTGGTGTGGGGCATGGACTCCAGAATGTAGTCCCAACGTGATGCCCATCTGATGTGCGTGTCCTCCTAGATACAACACCAGCATATATATTACACCCACTGACCAGAGCACACTCGCACTCGCATTACCCCACTCGCATTAGCTCCCCAAGCATATGTCTAGGCTTTAGCTCAGTGGGCTAGCCGGCGTTACAGCACGTAGGAAACCAGAGACTGAACCTAGTCAGTCACACAGACAGAGGAATTTCAAAAGGTCGTGGGGTTCAGAAACATACCACAAACTGGACAGAGTAGGTATAGCCGATCTTCAGCTCTCCACTGAACTTGTTGTTCAGGTACATGGGCCCTCCTGCACAGTCGGGGGCCTCCACTTTGGTGTGTTTATAGCTTTGGAGGAGAGGAGGAAGAGAGGAGAGGAGGAAGAGAGGAGAGGAAGAAGAGGAGAGGAAGAAGAGGAGAGAGGAGGAAGAGAGGAGGAAGAAGAGGAGAGAGGAGGAAGAGAGGAGGAAGAAGAGGAGAGAGGAGGAAGAGAGGATGAAGAAGAGGGGAGGAAGAAGAGGAGAGAGGAGGAAGAGGAGAGATGAGGAAGAGAGGATGAAGAGGGGAGAGGAAGAAGAGGAGAGAGGAGGAAGAGAGGAGGAAGAAGAGGAGAGAGGAGGAAGAGAGGAGGAAGAGGGGAGAGGAAGAAGAGGAAAAGGAGGTGGGAAGGAGGAGAGAATAAATCACAATAAATAAATACTTGTTGTGAATTAGAGAGACATCGTTACTTGGAGTAGAAACACATATTATCTAAGAATGAACATTTCATGGAGACTAGAGAAATAAATAATTCATTGTTAAGAACTAGAAAACCCTAAGGGGTGAATTCTAACTTCACATCAATGAATGACTAAGTGACAGTGAGGACTGTCCCCCAAGTGAGCGACCGTTTGACCTCCTACCTCTTGGGCTCCATCTTGGCAGCGACCAGTCTAGCCCCAGCAGCCTCGTTCTCCACCACATGATAGTGGATGGTGATGTCAACATGGTTGAAGACGTAGAATGTGTCTTTGTCCTTAAAGTCAGACTGGAACCAGGAAAACGCTTAAGTTATGCGCTTTATAAACGTGTTATAAGCAAATATAAGCCTTTATAATGTCTTACATGTTCTGTCTATCTAGCAAAACGTTTAACTGACGAAGAAAAATGGCCCGACTCAGAGGCCTAACCTCCACACACAGGATATGAATGGACTCACGTTGACAACACAAGCGTCTTTGGGTCGTCCCGCCTCAGTGACGTAGCAGCCAATGGGAAACCCTGGGTTACAGAACTTCTGTCCGTCCTCCACGTCATAACACCAGGTCACCGGCATGTTGTCCACTATCCTACAGGAGACAGACAGGGATACAGCATGTTGTCCACTATCCTACAGGAGACAGACAGGGATACAGCATGTTGTCCACTATCCTACAGGAGACAGACAGGGATACAGCATGTTGTCCACTATCCTACAGGAGACAGACAGGGATACAGCATGTTGTCCACTATCCTACAGGAGACAGACAGGGATACAGCATGTTGTCCACTATCCTACAGGAGACAGACAGGGATACAGCATGTTGTCCACTATCCTACAGGAGACAGACAGGGATACAGCATGTTGTCCACTATCCTACAGGAGACAGACAGGGATACAGCATGTTGTCCACTATCCTACAGGAGACAGACAGGGATACAGCATGTTGTCCACTATCCTACAGGAGACAGACAGGGATACAGCATGTTGTCCACTATCCTACAGGAGACAGACAGGGATACAGCATGTTGTCCACTATCCTACAGGAGACAGACAGGGATACAGCATGTTGTCCACTATCCTACAGGAGACAGACAGGGATACAGCATGTTGTCCACTATCCTACAGGAGACAGACAGGGATACAGCATGTTGTCCACTATCCTACAGGAGACAGACAGGGATACAGCATGTTGTCCACTATCCTACAGGAGACAGACAGGGATACAGCATGTTGTCCACTATCCTACAGGAGACAGACAGGGATACAGCATGTTGTCCACTATCCTACAGGAGACAGACAGGGATACAGCATGTTGTCCACTATCCTACAGGAGACAGACAGGGATACAGCATGTTGTCCACTATCCTACAGGAGACAGACAGGGATACAGCATGTTGTCCACTATCCTACAGGAGACAGACAGGGATACAGCATGTTGTCCACTATCCTACAGGAGACAGACAGGGATACAGCATGTTGTCCACTATCCTACAGGAGACAGACAGGGATACAGCATGTTGTCCACTATCCTACAGGAGACAGACAGGGATACAGCATGTTGTCCACTATCCTACAGGAGACAGACAGGGATACAGCATGTTGTCCACTATCCTACAGGAGACAGACAGGGATACAGCATGTTGTCCACTATCCTACAGGAGACAGACAGGGACAGACAGGGATACAGCATGTTGTCCACTATCCTACAGGAGACAGACAGGGATACAGCATGTTGTCCACTATCCTACAGGAGACAGACAGGGATACAGCATGTTGTCCACTATCCTACAGGAGACAGACAGGGATACAGCATGTTGTCCACTATCCTACAGGAGACAGACAGGGATGAGACTGTTGTCCAATCCCAAACAGACAGGGATACAGCCCACTAAACACGGAGACAGACAGGGATACAGCATGTTGTCCACTATCCTGGAGACAGACAGGGATACAGCATGTTGTCCACTATCCACCAGCATGTTGTCCACTATCTGACAGGAGACAGACAGGGATACAGCATGTTGTCCACTATCCTACAGGAGACAGACTGGGATACAGCACCACTATCCTACAGGAGACAGACTGGGATACAGCATGTTGTCCACTATCCTACAGGAGACAGCCAGGGATACAGCATTTGTTTTGTTGGATTTTAGATTTGGGTCAAAAAAGACCAGAAAATCAGCAGGAATTCAGCCCAAATGTATTTTTATATAAATATTTAATCAGGGATCAATGTGACCATGGTATAAAATACAGCATGTTATTTTCAAATGACAGGGATCTCTTTTCCACTATCCTACAGGGACAGAGTTATGTTCAACTTTGCAGGAGACAGAATGATACAGCATGTTGACTATTCTGGAGACAGACAGGGATACAGCATGTTGTCCACTATCCTACAGGAGACAGACAGGGATACAGCATGTTGTCCACTATCCTACAGGAGACAGACAGGGATACAGCATGGTCACTATCCTACAGGAGACAGTGTGCTTGAGACTGTGGTCCAATCCCAACTGCCTAAACACGTTGGAGATCTGATTGGGATTTGAGAGGTGTGAGCTGGTGTCTACCCTGGGGCTCAGGAGGAAGTTTCACCATACATCTGATACCAGCGCTCGGCAACAAGAGTCGTTTTTGGGGCACCAAAGTTAGTATTTGTTTTGTTGGATTTTAGATTTGGGTCAAAAAAAGACCAGTAAAATCACCAGGAATTCAGCCCAAATGTATTTTTATATAAATATTTAATCGTATCAATGTGACCATGGTATAAAAAGGTTATTTTCAAATGCAATCTCTTTTTGGGCTTAGTTATGTTCAATTTGCAGTGCACAAATGATTATCATGATGATGTTCTGACCCACCCTCCCATCCGCTCTGACAACATTCAGTCAGAGGTGTAATCTAGTCGCCTACCCCTGGTCAATGCCAATCACATCCTCTCAGATCTCCACAACTGCCTAATGTTCAGGGATCTACTTGGGATTGGGTCAGTGGTGTCTATGGGGTCAGAGGACAATACAAGCCAAGCTCGACACCTATTGGCCACATGAGTCAGTGCAGGTGTCTGAAGTCTGGGTTGAATCCCAGCTTGTGAACTCTACTACTTCCTGTATGGGAAATGTGTGAGAATGGATCTCTAACCAGTTTGACTATCTAACCAGCGGTGCTGGTAGTTAGCGGTATGACTGACTAACCAGCGGTGCTGGTAGTTAGCGGTATGACTGACTAACCAGCGGTGCTGGTAGTGCGCGGTATGACTGACTAACCAGCGGTGCTGGTAGTGAGCGGTATGACTATCTTACCAGCGGTGCTGGTAGTGAGCGGTATGACTATCTTACCAGCGGTGCTGGTAGTGAGCGGTATGACTATCTTACCAGCGGTGCTGGTAGTGAGCGGTATGACTATCTTACCAGCGGTGCTGGTAGTGAGCGGTATGACTATCTTACCAGCGGTGCTGGTAGTGAGCGGTATGACTATCTTACCAGCGGTGCTGGTAGTGAGCGGTATGACTATCTTACCAGCGGTGCTGGTAGTGAGCGGTATGACTATCTTACCAGCGGTGCTGGTAGTGAGCGGTATGACTATCTTACCAGCGGTGCTGGTAGTGAGCGGTATGACTATCTTACCAGCGGTGCTGGTAGTGAGCGGTATGACTATCTTACCAGCGGTGCTGGTAGTGAGCGGTATGACTATCTTACCAGCGGTGCTGGTAGTGAGCGGTATGACTATCTTACCAGCGGTGCTGGTAGTGAGCGGTATGACTATCTTACCAGCGGTGCTGGTAGTGAGCGGTATGACTATCTTACCAGCGGTGCTGGTAGTGAGCGGTATGACTATCTTACCAGCGGTGCTGGTAGTGAGCGGTATGACTATCTTACCAGCGGTGCTGGTAGTGAGCGGTATGACTATCTTACCAGCGGTGCTGGTAGTGAGCGGTATGACTATCTTACCAGCGGTGCTGGTAGTGAGCGGTATGACTATCTTACCAGCGGTGCTGGTAGTGAGCGGTATGACTATCTTACCAGCGGTGCTGGTAGTGAGCGGTATGACTATCTTACCAGCGGTGCTGGTAGTGAGCGGTATGACTATCTTACCAGCGGTGCTGGTAGTGAGCGGTATGACTATCTTACCAGCGGTGCTGGTAGTGAGCGGTATGACTATCTTACCAGCGGTGCTGGTAGTGAGCAGTATGACTATCTTACCAGCGGTGCTGGTAGTGAGCAGTATGACTATCTTACCAGCGGTGCTGGTAGTGAGCAGTATGACTATCTTACCAGCGGTGCTGGTAGTGAGCAGTATGACTATCTTACCAGCGGTGCTGGTAGTGAGCAGTATGACTATCTTACCAGCGGTGCTGGTAGTGAGCAGTATGACTATCTAACCAGCGGTGCTGGTAGTGAGCAGTATGACTATCTAACCAGCGGTGCTGGTAGTGAGCAGTATGACTATCTAACCAGCGGTGCTGGTAGTGAGCAGTATGACTATCTTACCAGCGGTGCTGGTAGTGAGCAGTATGACTATCTTACCAGCGGTGCTGGTAGTGAGCAGTATGACTATCTTACCAGCGGTGCTGGTAGTTAGCAGTATGACTATCTTACCAGCTGTGCTGGTAGTTAGCAGTATGACCATCTTACCAGCGGTGCTGGTAGTTAGCAGTATGACCATCTTACCAGCGGTGCTGGTAGTTAGCAGTATGAATATCTTACCAGCGGTGCTGGTAGTTAGCAGTATGAATATCTTACCAGCGGTGCTGGTAGTTAGCAGTATGAATATCTTACCAGCGGTGCTGGTAGTTAGCAGTATGAATATCTTACCAGCGGTGCTGGTAGTTAGCAGTATGAATATCTTACCAGCGGTGCTGGTAGTTAGCAGTATGAATATCTTACCAGCGGTGCTGGTAGTTAGCAGTATGAATATCTTACCAGCGGTGCTGGTAGTTAGCAGTATGAATATCTTACCAGCGGTGCTGGTAGTTAGCAGTATGAATATCTTACCAGTGGTGCTGGTAGTTAGCAGTATGAATATCTTACCAGTGGTGCTGGTAGTTAGCAGTATGAATATCTTACCAGTGGTGCTGGTAGTTAGCAGTATGAATACCTTACCAGTGGCGCTGGTAGTTAGCAGTATGACTATCTTACCAGCGGCGCTGGTAGTTAGCAGTATGAATATCTTACCAGTGGTGCTGGTAGTTGAGCAACATGCCTTTCTTCAGGAAGTCCAGGTGGGCTTTGTCCTCTGGCTTGTTGGTGTTGTAGGATTTAGTACACACCGGCTTACAATCCACCTTCTTCTTGAACTCAAACTTCAACACACAGACATACAATGATTTACTCAACTTCCTGCTGAGAGTTAGACCAGTAGAATACACAGGGTGACATTTCTAATTATGCTGTGAATCAGCAGTTTTTCTCTTGTTATGTCAGTCAGTGATGGTCAGCCAATTAGCCCATGTTAACTAACATATTTCAGATAGCTTACCGCAAAACAAATGTAGCAATCTGAACTTGTTATCCGGGGTTGGTATAGATGTGGCTACTCAGACACGTGAGCAACTGCGACCCCCTCATGATGAGTTCAAATTTTTGTGGCCCCCACCCCCATCAGAGTTGCCCCTCCCTGATTTAGCATGTAGGTACAGGTTGTACACACCAGAGTGAAGGGGGGTCGGTCATTCGGAGTGAGGTATGAAGGTGCAGAACATTGTAATGAGATTAGAAATGTAATACCAACAGGATATTAAAGTGTGTGTGTGTGTGTATATCACCCACCTTGTAGGGAGAGGGCTCAATTCTCTCGCCAAACAAAACCTGACCCAAATTCTCAGACGGGCGCTTCTCGGAGTCGATAGCGCAGAAATCAAACCTGAAGAATACGAGGAGAGAAAAAGAGAGTTGACAGACGTTCTGTTTCAGCAACACCAAGCCAGCCCATAACAAGATGAACATGCCCTGAGAGTTCCCCACAACACCAAGCCAGCCCATAACAAGATGAACATGCCCTGAGAGTTCCCCACAACACCAAGCCAGCCCATAACAAGATGAACATGCCCTGAGAGTTCCCACAACACCAAGCCAGCCCATAACAAGATGAACATGCCCTGAGAGTTCCCACAACACCAAGCCAGCCTATAACAAGATGAACATGCCCTGAGAGTCCCCACAACACCAAGCCAGCCTATAACAAGATGAACATGCCCTGAGAGTTCCCCACATCACCAAGCCAGCCCATAACAAGATGAACATGCCCTGAGAGTTCCCACAACAACAAGCCAGCCTATAACAAGATGAACATGCCCTGAGAGTTCCCCACAACACCAAGCCAGCCCATAACAAGATGAACATGCCCTGAGAGTTCCCCACAACACCAAGCCAGCCCATAACAAGATGAACATGCCCTGAGAGTTCCCACAACACCAAGCCAGCCTATAACAAGATGAACATGCCCTGAGAGTTCCCCACAACACCAAGCCAGCCCATAACAAGATGAACATGCCCTGAGAGTCCCCACAACACCAAGCCAACCCATAACAAGATGAACATGCCCTGAGAGTTCCCACAACACCAAGCCAACCCATAACAAGATGAACATGCCCTGAGAGTTCCCCACAACACCAAGCCAGCCCATAACAAGATGAACATGCCCTGAGAGTTCCCCACAACACCAAGCCAGCCCATAACAAGATGAACATGCCCTGAGAGTTCCCCACAACACCAAGCCAGCCCATAACAAGATGAACATGCCCTGAGAGTTCCCCACAACACCAAGCCAGCCCATAACAAGATGAACATGCCCTGAGAGTTCCCCACAACACCAAGCCAGCCCATAACAAGATGAACATGCCCTGAGAGTTCCCACAACACCAAGCCAGCCCATAACAAGATGAACATGCCCTGAGAGTTCCCCACAACACCAAGCCAGCCCATAACAAGATGAACATGCCCTGAGAGTCCCCACAACACCAAGCCAGCCCATAACAAGATGAACATGCCCTGAGAGTTCCCCACAACACCAAGCCAGCCCATAACAAGATGAACATGCCCTGAGAGTTCCCCACAACACCAAGCCAGCCCATAACAAGATGAACATGCCCTGAGAGTCCCCACAACACCAAGCCAGCCTATAACAAGATGAACATGCCCTGAGTTCCCACTACATCAAGCCAGCCCATAACAAGATGAACATGCCCTGAGAGTTCCCACAACACCAAGCCAGCCCATAACAAGATGAACATGCCCTGAGAGTTCCCACAACACCAAGCCAGCCCATAACAAGATGAACATGCCCTGAGAGTTCCCCACAACACCAAGCCAGCCCATAACAAGATGAACATGCCCTGAGAGTTCCCACAACACCAAGCCAGCCTATAACAAGATGAACATGCCCTGAGAGTCCCCACAACACCAAGCCAGCCTATAACAAGATGAACATGCCCTGAGAGTTCCCCACATCACCAAGCCAGCCCATAACAAGATGAACATGCCCTGAGAGTTCCCACAACACCAAGCCAGCCCATAACAAGATGAACATGCCCTGAGAGTTCCCCACAACACCAAGCCAGCCCATAACAAGATGAACATGCCCTGAGAGTTCCCACAACACCAAGCCAGCCCATAACAAGATGAACATGCCCTGAGAGTTCCCACAACACCAAGCCAGCCTATAACAAGATGAACATGCCCTGAGAGTTCCCACAACACCAAGCCAGCCTATAACAAGATGAACATGCCCTGAGAGTTCCCCACAACACCAAGCCAGCCCATAACAAGATGAACATGCCCTGAGAGTTCCCACAACACCAAGCCAGCCTATAACAAGATGAACATGCCCTGAGAGTTCCCCACAACACCAAGCCAGCCTATAACAAGATGAACATGCCCTGAGAGTTCCCACAACACCAAGCCAGCCTATAACAAGATGAACATGCCCTGAGAGTTCCCCACAACACCAAGCCAGCCTATAACAAGATGAACATGCCCTGAGAGTTCCCACAACACCAAGCCAGCCTATAACAAGATGAACATGCCCTGAGAGTTCCCCACAACACCAAGCCAGCCCATAACAAGATGAACATGCCCTGAGAGTTCCCACAACACCAAGCCAGCCTATAACAAGATGAACATGCCCTGAGAGTTCCCCACAACACCAAGCCAGCCCATAACAAGATGAACATGCCCTGAGAGTCCCCACAACACCAAGCCAACCCATAACAAGATGAACATGCCCTGAGAGTTCCCACAACACCAAGCCAGCCCATAACAAGATGAACATGCCCTGAGAGTTCCCCACATCACCAAGCCAGCCCATAACAAGATGAACATGCCCTGAGAGTCCCCACAACACCAAGCCAGCCCATAACAAGACGAACATGCCCTGAGAGTTCCCCACAACATCAAGCCAGCCCATAACAAGATGAACATGCCCTGAGAGTTCCCCACAACACCAAGCCAGCCCATAACAAGACCTCTCCTCTCAGTCACACAGCAAGCTAACATAAAGGCCACATTTCAACAACAACCTCTCGTCACACAGCAAGCTAACATAAAGAAGGCCTCATTTCAACAACAACCTCTCCTCTCAGTCACACAGCAAGCTAACATAAAGAAGGCCACATTTCAACAACAACCTCTCCTCACACAGCAAGCTAACATAAAGAAGGCCTCATTTCAACAACAACCTCTCCTCTCAGTCACACAGCAAGCTAACATAAAGAAGGCCTCATTTCAACAACAACCTCTCCTCTCTCATCACACAGCAAGCTAACATAAAGGCCTCATTTCAACAACAACCTCTCCTCTCTCAGTCACACAGCAAGCTAACATAAAGAAGGCCTCATTTCAACAACAACCTCTCCTCTCTCGTCACACAGCAAGCTAACATAAAGAAGGCCACATTTCTCACGCACACTTAATTAACACTGCAACGTCACTTCAATTACAGTCCCCTGACCCTCTCCACAACCCCTCGGTGGAAAAGGGACATTAGTGTCCTCTAACGGCGTGACAGAACAGCTCCTGTGGCTGAGCATGTTGAGGCCTCTGGTATCACATTTAACTCAGGTAAATAATAAATAAAGTAATTCAGATGTCACATAATAACCCTAAGTAGCTATTGTTATCAAGGTATCATAACCCTAAGTAGCTATTGGTATCAAGGTATCATAACCCTAAGTAGCTATTGGTATCAAAGTATCATAAACCTAAGTAGCTATTGGTATCAAAGTATCCCATCTTTGAATTAATGCCATTGGAGTTTTCAGATCCAGAGTAAGGACTGAAACTGGTTTTAAGTGGCCTGTTTCGTTGACTTAAGCCAATATCTATATCTTCCATTGACCATTTCTCTAAACTACGATTCAGCTAATCTTAAACATTAGGCATCCATTTTGTTGAAGCAGAACTACTGTAATAGAACAGTGCTGGCCTTGGTCTGAAATAGGTGCCAGAACTGTTTGTATTTAGGTGCAGGAGCTCCATCATACTTTTGAGCTAATATTCTATAAGAGGTGCTGGAACTCAGCCCCAGTGAGTTCCTGTCCAAGTCAAGCACTGCAATAGAGTATTATTAACATCGTCTACAGACTTCAGAATTCCAGTCACAGTTGGATATCGCTGGTGCTGCTATAGTGACAGAGAGGAGAAAGAGTCAGAGCGGGAGAAAGAGACAGGTGAGAAAGAGACAGGTGAGAAAGAGTAGGAGAGGATGGTGAGTGACAGAGAGGAGAAAGAGTAGGAGAGGATAGGATGGTGAGTGACAGAGAGGAGAAAGAGTAGGAGAAGATGGTGAGTGAGAGAGGAGAAAGAGTAGGAGAGGATGGTGAGTGACAGAGAGGAGAAAGAGTAGGAGAAGATGGTGAGTGACAGAGAGGAGAAAGAGTAGGAGAGGATGGTGAGTGACAGAGAGGAGAAAGAGTAGGAGAGGATGGTGAGTGACAGAGAGGAGAAAGAGTAGGAGAGGATGTGAGTGACAGAGAGGAGAAAGAGTCAGAGCGGGAGAAAGAGACAGGTGAGAAAGAGTAGGAGAGGATGGTGAGTGACAGAGAGGAGAAAGAGTAGGAGAGGATGGTGAGTGACAGAGAGGAGAAAGAGTAGGAGAGGATGGTGAGTGACAGAGAGGAGAAAGAGTAGGAGAGGATGGTGAGTGACAGAGAGGAGAAAGAGTAGGAGAGGATGGTGAGTGACAAAGAGGAGAAAGAGTAGGAGAGGATGGTGAGTGACAAAGAGGAGAAAGAGTAGGAGAGGATGGTGAGTGACAAAGAGGAGAAAGAGTCAGAGCGGGAGAAAGAGACAGGTGAGAAAGAGACAGGTGAGAAAGAGTAGGAGAGGATGGTGAGTGACAGAGAGGAGAAAGAGTAGGAGAGGATGGTGACAGAGAGATGCTCTAGTTTATCAGACAGTATTAGTGTGCCTAGTCCTACCCTGGCTGACTTCACCATGTTCCCAACACATGTCTGTATCCCAAATGTCACCCTATTCCTTACACAGTGCACTAATATTTTGGCCACGGCCCATTGGTCGCTGGTCAAAAGTAGTGCACTGTATAGGGAGTCATTTGGAACGCAACCTATATCTTCCCCGTACACTACGTCTGCAACTACACAATAAGAACACTGTCCAAAAGCACCGAACCCACAGCCTTCAGCAGCAAGACTGAGAACTGTAGAAGACCAATAAGAAGTTGTTGTTCCTGATGTACTTACGCAGTGTATTCATAGGGTAAGACAGACTCCACAGAATCCAGTCTGTTCACAAATATCTCGATGGTCGACTGAAAAACAATCAAAAGCACAGTTATTTTCTCAAAATGGTAGATGACAAGTATCGGCAACAACATCTAGAATACAGTACATATTACAGCTCAAAGGCACAATTAGGTAATTAGACTAGAGATCTGAAATGGGAGGGAGGAGTTTACAGGAAAACTTTACAGGATTTATTTATGTCCTGTTCCGCAGTGGGATTGATTCTTATCAGTTCTTACTCAGGCCCTTCCTCAAAGAACAACTGTCATGCAGTTGACAGCTCTCTTTTAGATTAGGATATTACGGCATTTCGGACATAATTAAAATTTTAAATGACAAGTAACTTCTGATCAAAAGTATGGATGAACTAATTAGCTATCTACAACACAAGTTAAGCAGTTGTCTCACAAGTAGTAGCCCAACTAGCTCGTAGGGGGGTGCTAAATTAGCTAGCTAGCTTTCTAGCGACCAATATGCATTACAAATAGCTTACTGTGTGACTGGTTGGCCAACAACACTGGTTCTCCATTTAGATTCTACTACCGTTACCTAGTGATTCATCATTATGACAGCTATCCAGCTTCTAATGGTAACCAAGACAGCAAGCTGTTCTGATCCCTTCCAAGGAGTTTCAGAATGCTAACATTAGCAGCTAGCAGGCAACTTAACTGGTAGCTAGCTTTACTTGCCAGCTGATAATTAGAAGGAAGATGGCATGAAACCGCCAGCGCATTTGTTGTTGATCTAACTACCTTACAGTCCGGTACTTCATTCTCTTTCCCAGCTTGTCCTGGTTCACAAAAACTAACAGGGGCCAGACCCGGTAGATAGAAACTTGTAGCGCTGTGTAGCAGAAGGAAGATCACCAAAACAGAGCCTCTCGCTCTGTGCAGGGAGCACATTTTCCTCTTCTCTCGACGAACCTAGTTAGCTAAACGTTTCTTGTCGTAACGCTAATATCTGTCTACACAGGGGGTGACAGGCTAGCTGGCATTTGAATTCACCAGATAGGACAGTTGACATAAGGTAGCTAACGTTAACGAGCTGGGATATGTCTGCCTTCGTAGCTACATAACCCAGATACTTTTCCTGCAGCGGGCAGACACGTCATCTGCGTCTACATGGACGTGTTCTTCCGTGGAGGATGATGGGACTCTGGAGGTAAAGTTGGCTGTGCTGTTGTTGAAAGAATAGCACGTTGTGTTAAATAAATAGAAGACATTTTCCGACCAAAAAAAAATGTAGAATTAAAAACGGGTTTATTGTCATGATTTCTAATTCCGCGGAGAATTAAACAGCAACATTCAGAGCACCTTATAATTTCGGCTCTGGCAGAAAGTGCCTATTCCAACAACGACCTGGAGATGGCAGTGTAAAACTAATATTTCTCTCAAAACGGGAACTATTATTCGCCATGGTTGTCAGTGCAGTCATCCCAAAGCACAATAAAAATGTTATACGAGTAATGCTGTGAAGTAATGCAGAAAAGCATCTTAAGGTGAGAGGTAGGTTTATTCATTAGGCCATTATACTGTTGTAACGCTGTATGGGCAGCACGGTTACCACAGCAGAGCACATTGCATATATTTCAGTGGTTGGAAGCAGTTTGTTAAATTGTTAATCATTTGTAATCTGTAGCATAATAACACCACACAGGCATAGGTTTAACCAAACAACAAGCACACCTCCGTTTATACAGTCAGTCACATAAAACAAAAAGTAAATACAAATTATATAAATAAGTGTTAAATCCTCAATGATTTTGTGAAAAACTAGTGAAACAGTTTAAATAATTAATATCTTGTCACCATGATTTTATTCCATAGTGTCGTTAACCAGAATGTAGCCACTGAGCAGCTAAACATACAAGCCATCCACTAAGTATTACATGTGCAGACGTTTTTCATTGAGTATACAAGATTGACAGTTTCCATAATTTAGTATATTCTCCTCATTTCAAACCACTTTAAGATTTTAGATTAATTCTGCAGAAGTCAAGCAAACAAACTCCTGTAATCACTGTCCATGGACAAATGACACAAAATAAAACCTTTAGGGACTGGCGAATGTGTGTGTATGTTTTCTGGGCGAAGGTGTGTGTGAGGTGGAGGAAGCCGAAATGAACCATGGTAATGCTATATATAGAGTATAGAGAAGACACTAGATGCAACAAGCCCTGAGAATAGCAGCCTTCTGATCCTCCATCTTCTGTCCTTCAGCAGCAAGGTGACAGGACAGAGTATCCAAACTATCTGGAACAGGGCTGAGCACCCACTACCAGGAAGCACTGTGGACAGCCCTCTTCACCCTTCAGGAAGCACGGTGGACAGCAGCAGCATTACTGTCCTCCTCTCTCCTTTCCTCCTAGTAATTGTGTAGTCTGTGTTGAGTTATTCTCTGTGTAGTCCTCTGGAGCTCCAGAGCAGGCCGGTCCCCCTGGCCTCAAACCCCCAGGACCCTGCTCACTGGATCAGACCCACTCTTCAGCCTCAAACCCCCAGGACCCTGCTCACTGGACCAGACACACACTTCATTCTGTTCCCTCTGTTGTTTTTCTCTCTCAGGTTCTACATCTTTCAAACTCCTCCCTACCCTAAATGCTGCAGTAGAAAGTTGGTTGCCACGTTGATGTCGTTGTTGGACGCTCTGAGGGCATCCTGAGCATCTATTCTGGAGAAGCCCATCTCCATCAATCTGGCAACCTATGGGAAACAGAAATAAACAAACACAAACATCAGAGAAATGCTAACACGAAACTGGTAAAGAAACGTAATTCTGTGTCCGCGCTCACTCACAGTGCTCACCTGTTCTTCAGCTACAGGAGTGTTGACCAAGGGAGGAGCTGTGGGCTCCAGCAGTGGTGGAGCTGTGGGGTGGAGCTGCAGCGGTGGAGAGGGGTGGAGCTGCTGTAGAGAGGGGTGGAGCTGCTGTATAGAGGGGTGGAGCTGCTGTAGAGAGGGGTGTGGCTGCTGTGGAGAGGGGTGTGGCTGCAGTGGTGGAGAGGGGTGTGGTTGTGGCTCTGGGGGAAGGTTCTGTCCTCTGTGTCTCAGCGATGGGAAAAATCTGTTCCAGTTCATTAGGCCATTCTGGGAAGGACAGAGAGGGACAATCATGGTGCGTTCAAGACAACTGGGAATATATATTTTTTTTCTCAGACTGGGAAAAATCACGACATCAGTGATCTTCAAGTCAGAGAAGTTGGAGCTCTAGGATGATGCCCGAGTTTCCAAGTTGTAATTCTGAGATGACCGTTCAAAGTGATTTTTCCCAGTCAGCTTCGTCCCCCCACAGAGTTTCCTGTTGTCTTGAACGCACTGAAGTCAGAGACTGTGTTCATTTTGGCAGCCATTTTAGATTTAGTTTGAGTCTGACAAATAGCTTTTTAGTCATTTTGTCCTTCTTAGTTTCAGTTATTGTCAGTCGACTAAAACTCTGTCTAGTCTAGTTTTATGCAGTCATTTTAGTAATTTTAGTCAATGCATTTTCCATTAAATCATTCATATATAGGCTACCTCTAACTTCCATTATGTGCATATTCAGCCTTGTCCAAATAGGCTTACTAGTATACAAAACATTAGGAACACCTGCTCTTTCCATGACATGGACTGTTAAATCCACTTCAATCAGTGTAGATGAAGGGGAGGAGACAGGTTAAACAAGGATTTTAAAGCCTTGAGACAATTGAGACATGAATTGTCTATGTGTGCCATTCAGAGGGTGAATGGGCAAGATTTAAGTGCCTTTGAATGGGGTATGGTAGTAGGTGCCAGGCACACCGGTTTGTGCCAAGAATTGCAATTCTTTTGGGTTTCTAACACTCAGTTTCCTTTGTGTATCAAGAAACCACCAAAAGACATCCAGCCATCTTGACACAACTGTGGAAAGCATTGGAGTCAACATGGTCCAGCATCCCTGTGGAACGCTCCTGACACCTTGAAGAGGGCACGCACCAACAAATAACTTAGCTGGCAACATGGCTATTGTGTCAGTAACCACAGCCATCATTAACCATAGACTACAAATACAAAGCCTTGGATACAGGTTAAAGGTGACAGGAAAAAAGGTCCCCCTGTGTTTCCAAACCTTTATAGAAAAGCTAAACGCATCAAAGTGATCTGCAATAATATTTTGGTCAGAGTAGATTTTGTACCGTTGATCTAACACTAAAAAGAGGCATGGCTACCTGTCAACATGCTATTTTGGAATGCTGAATAAATTTGTCTTGGCACCTAAAACCCTCACACACTTTTACAGATTCACAATTGAGAGCATCCTGTCGGGCTGTATCACCTAGTACGGCAACTGCACCGCCCGCAACCCCAGGGCTCTCCAGAGTGTGATGCGGTCTGCCCAACGCATCACCAGTGTCAAACTACCTGCCTCTACCTACAGCACCTGATGTTACAGATCATAAAGGACAACAACCACCCGAGCCAGTGCCTGTTCACCCCGCTATCATCCAAAAGGCGAGGTCAGTACAGGTGCATCAAAGCTGGGACAGAGTAATTGAAAACTATCTATCTCAAGGCCATCACTGTTAAATAGCCATCACTAGCTAGCTTCGACCCAGTTACTGAACCCTGCTCCTGAGAGACTGCTGCCCTTATTACATAGACTTGGAATCACTGGCCACATTAATAATGTTTACATACTGCTTTACTCATCTCATATGTACAGTGGGCTCCAAAATTACTGGCACCCCTGACTAGCAATGCTCAACCAACACTTACAAAAATATAAACAATAAATTATAAAGAAACTCAAAATACCAACATGTGAGAAATACTGAACTTTATCAATGCTTCAATGGAACCAACCAAAATAAATTTTATTTAAATAAAATTCAATGCCCTCCAAATCAAGGTTCCACAATTAATGGTACCCTTAATGATTATTGTAACATCTACCAAAATTCAACCAGGAAGTAAATTCCACTTATTTACCTGTACCTAAGTCTTAAAGAATTATATTGAGCCATTACACCACTTCCTGTTTCACTAGGGTATAAACATGAGGTAACACGCATGCAATATCCCGCTGTCAACAAAAGAACTGTCAGTTCAAAAGAGACAGCTGGTCGAAGACCTTCATATATCACTGAGCAATGTCAGGGCAATGATAAAACAGCCTCTAAAGATATGGAACAATTAAACCTCACGGTTACAGGATGCAAATGCATTTTCCCCCCTGAGGATATGGAGGAGGATGCAACCAAATCCACAATAATAACGGTCAAAGAATTGCAGGCTTTGGTGGCGTCTTGGGGTCACCAGGTTTCAAAAAGCACCGTCAGACTCCACCTCCACAACCACAGGCTCTTTGGAAGGGTTGCAGAAGAAAGCCCCATCAGACTCCACCTCCACAATGTAACGGTTTTGACTTGAGGTTATTATTTATAGGGGTGCCAGGTAGGTTGTGCCTACCAGAGAAAACATTGGTTTCTCCTTTTAGTTTGGGTGGGAATTAGTCCCATCTGGTCCGTCAAGTCTACACCAATACAAAGGACTTATGTAAAAGTCAGGATGGAAATAAACTTTGAATAAACCCTTAAAACATTGGAAAGAACTTCAAAAACAACTATATTCTGTTGCGTGGGTTGTATTAGCAACAACAATGATTACACACACACATAATATCACAATGAGTTCTGGTTCCTCCAGAAATGTCCTGTACCTCGGGCCTAAAAAGAGTCCAGCCCGGTAAAGGAGTTCAGTGAACTCAAGTGACTTTTGTCACGCGATGTTTGTCCGTTCATTCAGTGTAGCGTAAACCCAGTACTAAACATACAATCAATAACAATTACTTTACCACAGAACTTTAAAGCGGATCAACTCTTAATTAAGTCCTCAACTACAACTAACTACATAAATCACAGTATACATCACATCCAAACAAATGAAATACCGTATACAAAAAGGTGGTAGTCAGTCGGTCAGTCAGACAATCCAATCCGCCAATAGATCTCCAGCGGAGAAAGGCCACGAAGAACGGAGAGGTGTAGTCCAGGGACGCAAAGAGTGGATCCGATCCTGGGTAAACTCTCTTAGGCTACAAAACACACGTTTAACGGCAACAAAACAAACGGAATAGAGAAGCTTCGGAACTGAGGGTTGAACACATCCTCATGCACGTCTCCATCACAACCCCCCTTTCGCGCAGCTGATGCTGGCTATTTAACTGGGAATTAAAGGGAAAGCGCCCTATTGGAAGGAGCTGCACTGAGACGGTTCAGAAAAATTCGGGGCCGTCACAACAACCACAGGCTCTTTGGAAGGGTTGCAGAAGAAAGCCCCATCAGACTCCACCTCCACAACCACAGGCTCTTTGGAAGGGTTGCAGAAGAAAGCCCCATCAGACTCCACAACCACAGGCTCTTTGGAAGGGTTGCAGAAGAAAGCCCCATCAGACTCCACAACCACAGGCTCTTTGGAAGGGTTACCAGAAGAAAGCCCCATCAGACTCCACCTCCACAACCACAGGCTCTTTGGAAGGGTTGCAGAAGAAAGCCCCATCAGACTCCACAACCACAGGCTCTTTGGAAGGGTTACCAGAAGAAAGCCCCATCAGACTCCACCTCCACAACCACAGGCTCTTTGGAAGGGTTGCAGAAGAAAGCCCCATCATTTTTTCCCCATCATAACAGCCGTAGGGGGTTAAATAGCATTG
>NW_026288967.1:0-5040 GCF_023373465.1 Oncorhynchus keta | reverse complement strand
GCTGCCATGCCTCAGCTGGTTCGACAGGCTGCCATGCCTCAGCTGGCTCGATAGGCTCCCATGCCTCAGCTGGTTCGACAAGCTGCCATGCCTGAGCTGGCTCGATAGGTTCCCATGCATCAGCTGGCTCGATAGGTTCCCATGCCTCAGCTGGTTCGATAGGCTGCCATGCCTCAGCTGGATCGATAGGATGCCATGCCTCAGCGGGATCGATAGAGGATGCCATGCCTCAGTGGGATCGATGGCTCCCATGCACTCCAGCCCGGGATGACAGGCTGCCATACCTCAGCTGGTTTGTTAGGCTCCCATGCACTCAGCTGGTTCGACAGACTTCCATGCCTCCAGCTGGTTCGACAGACTGCCATGCCTCAGCGGGTTTGATAGGCTGCCATGCCTCCGCTGGTTTCGATAGCAGACTCCCATGTCTCAGCTGAACAATGAGCTCCATATGCTTGGGTTCTATAGGCTGCCATGCCTCAGCAGGTTCGATAGACTCCCATGCCATAAGCTGGCCCGGCATGCTCCCATGCATCAGCTGGTTCGACGGGCTGCCATGCCTCCAGCTGTCGACAGGCTCCCATGCCTCAGCTGGTTCGAATGGGTTGCCTCAGCTGGTTCGTCCCATGCCTCAGCTGGTTCGTGGTTGCCATGCCTCAGCAGGATTGACAGGCTCAATGCCTCAGGTTCCACAGGCCCCATGCATCCAGCTGGCTCAATGAGCTCCCAGGTTCCCATGCCTCAGCTGGTGACAGGCTCCCATGCATCAGCTGGGTCAATAGGTTCCATGCCTCAGCGGGATCGTAGGCTGCCATGCCTCAGCTGGATCGATAGGCTGCCATGCCTCAAGCTGGGTCAATAGGTTCCCATGCCTCAGCTGGGTGAATAGGCTCCCATGCCTCAGCTGGGTGAATAGGTTCCCATGCCTCAGCTGGTTATAGGTTGCCATGCCTCAGCTGGGCTCGAACAGGTTCCATGCCTCAGCTGGCTAGATAGGCTCCCATGCCTCAGCTGGTTCCAACAAGATGCCATGCCTGAGCTGGCTTGATAGGTTCCCATGCCTCAGCCCCGGGATCGATAGGTTCCCATGCCTCAGCTGGATAGATAGGCTGCCATGCCTCAGCTGGCTCAATAGGTCAATGCCTCCAGGGTTCTACAAGCTGCCACATGCCTCAGCTGGCTCGAATAGGTTTCCCCTGCCTCAGCTGGTTCACCTGGCTGCCATGCCTCAGCTGGCTAGAGGTTCCCATGCCTCAGCTGGGTGAACAGGTTCCCATGCCTCAGCTGGGTGACAAGATGCCATGCCTCAGCTGGCTTGTGTTCCCAGCCATTAGGTTCCCATGCCTCAGCTGATTCGACAAGATGCCATGCCTCAGCTGGGTGAACAGGTTCCTATGCCTCAGCTGGATGACAGAGGTTCCCATGCCTCAGCTGGGTCTAACAGGCTTCCATGCCTCAGCTGGCTCAATAGGTTCCCATGCCTCAGCTGTTTCTACAAGCTGCCATGCCTGAGTGGTTTGATAGGTTCCCCATACCTTAGCTGGTTCGACAAGCTCCCATGCCTCAGCAGGGAATGGGTTCCCATGCCTCAGCTGGCTCGGAATCCCATGTTCCCATGCCTGCCACAGCTGGTTCGATAGGATGCCATGCCTCAGCTGATAGGATTCCATGCCTCAGGCTCCCATGCCTTAGCGGGGACAGGCTGCCATGAGCTGGGCTGCCATGCCTCACAGACTTCCATGAACAGCTGGTTCGACAGGCTACCACGCCTCAGCTGGGTTTGATAGGCTCCCCTGCCTCAGCTGTTCCTGCCATGTCTCAGCTGGTTCGACATGCTCCATGCCTCAGCTGGTTCTACAGGCTGCCATGCCTCAGCTGGCTCCAGGCTCCCATGCCTCAGCTGGTTCAATAGGTTCCCATGCCTCAGCTGGTTTCTAATGGCTTCCCATGCCTCAGCTGGTTCGATAGGCTCCCATGCCTCAGCTGGTTCGACAGGCTGCCATGCCTCAGCGGGTTCGAACAGGTTCCATGCATCAGCTGGCTCAATAGGTTCCCATGCGCAAGCTGGTTCGATAGGCTCCATGCCTCAGCTGGGACGATAGGCTCCCATGCCTCAGCTGGCTTCTCCCATGCCTCGCTGGATCGACAAGTTGCCATGCCTCAGCTGGTTTGTTGGTTCCCATGCCTCAACTGGTTCGACAGACTTCCATGCCTCAGCTGGTTCGAATAGGCTGCCATGCCTCAGCGGGTTTGATAGGCTGCCATGCCTGGGTTCGATAGACTCCCATGTCTCAGCTGGTTCGATAGGCTCCCATGCCTTAGCAGGTTCTATAGGCTGCCATGCCTCAGCAGGTTGATAGACTCCCATGCCTCAGCTGGCTTGAACATGTTCCCATGCCTCAGCTGGTTCGACAGGCTGCCATGCCTCAGCTGGCTCGACAGGCTCCCCATGCCTCCAGCTGGTTCGATAGGTTGCCACGCCTCAGCTGGTTCGATAGGCTCCCATGCCTCAGCTGGTTCGATAGGTTGCCATGCCTCAGCAGGATTGACAGGTTGCCATGCCTCAGCTGGGTTCGACAGGCTCCCATGCATCAGCTGGCTCAATAGGCTCCCATGCCTCAGCTGGTTCGATAGGCTGCCATGCCTCAGCTGGCTTGACAGGCTCCCATGCCTCAGCTGGCTAATAGGTTCCCATGCCTCAGCTGGGTGAACAAAGTTGCCATGCCTCAGCTGGTGGAATGGTTCCCATGCCTCAGCCCATGGGATCGATAGGCTGCCATGCCTCAGCTGGATCGATAGGCTGCCATGCCTCAGCTGGTTCGATAGGTTGCCATGACTCAGCTGGCTTGACAGGCTCCCATGCCTCCAGCTGGCACAATAGGCTCCCATGCCTCAGCTGGTTATACAAGCTGCCATGCCTCAGCTGGCTCGATAGGTTCCCATGCCTCAGCTGGCTAGATAGGCTCCCATGCCTCAGCTGGTTCAACAAGATGCCATGCCTGAGCTGGCTTGATGAGTTTCCACATGCATTAGCGGGATCGATAGGTTCCCATGCCTCAGCGGGATAGATAGGCTGCCATGCCTCAGCTGGCTCAATAGGCTCCCATGCCTCAGCTGGTTCTACAAGCTGCCATGCCTCAGCTGGCTCGATAGGTTCCCATGCCTCAGCTGGTTCTACAAGCTGCCATGCCTCAGCTGGCTAGATAGGTTCCCATGCCTCAGCTGGCTAGATAGGCTCCCATGCCTCAGCTGGTTCGACAAGATGCCATGCCTGAGCTGGCTTGATAGGTTCCCATGCATTAGCTGGCTCAATAGGCCCCATGCCTCAGCTGATTCGACAAGATGCCATGCCTGAGCTGGCTTGATAGGTTCCCATGCATTAGCTGGCTCGATAGGTTCCTATGCCTCAGCGGGATCGTTAGGCTGCCATGCCTCAGCTGGTTCGATAGGCTCCCATGCCTCAGCTGGCTCAATAGGCTCCCATGCCTCAGCTGTTTCTACAAGCTGCCATGCCTCAGCTGGCTAGATAGGCTCCCATGCCTCAGCTGGTTCGACAAGCTGCCATGCCTGAGCTAGGCTTGATAGGTTCCCATGCATCAGCTGGCTCGATAGGTTCCCATGCCCCAGCGGGATCGATTGGTTCCCATGCCACAGCGGGATCGATAGGATGCCATGCCTCAGCGGGATCGATAGGATGCCATGCCTCAGTGGGATCGATAGGCTGCCATGCCTCAGCTGGGATCGACAGGCTGCCATACCTCAGCTGGTTTGTTAGGCTCCCATGCCTCAACTGGTTCGACAGACTTCCATGCCTCAGCTGGTTCGACAGGCTGCCATGCCTCAGCGGGTTTGATAGGCTGCCATGCCTCCGCTGGTTCGATAGACTCCCATGCCTCAGCTGGCTTGACATGCTCCCATGCATCAGCTGGTTCTACAGGCTGCCATGCCTCAGCTGGCTCGACATGCTCCCATGCATCAGCTGGTTCGACAGGCTGCCATGCCTCAGCTGGCTCGACAGGCTCCCATGCCTCAGCTGGTTCGATAGGTTGCCACGCCTCAGCTGGTTCGATAGGCTCCCATGCCTCAGCTGGTTCGATAGGTTGCCATGCCTCAGCAGGATTGACAGGCTGCCATGCCTCAACGGGTTCGACAGGCTCCCATGCATCAGCTGGCTCAATAGGCTCCCATGCCTCAGCTGGTTCGATAGGCTGCCATGCCTCAGCTGGCTTGACAGGCTCCCATGCATCAGCTGGCTCGATAGGTTCCCATGCCTCAGTTTGTTCGACAAGATGCCATGCCTCAGCTGGCTTGATAGGTTCCCATGCCTCAGCTGGCTCGATAGGCTCCCATGCCTCAGCTGGCACAATAGGCTCCCATGCCTCAGCTGGTTGATACAGGCTGCCATGCCTCAGCTGGCTCGATAGGTTCCCATGCCTCAGCGGGATAGATAGGCTGCCATGCCTCAGCTGGTTCGATAGGCTCCCATGCCTCAGCTGGTTCTACAAGCTGCCATGCCTCAGCTGGCTCGATAGGTTCCCATGCCTCAGCTGGTTCTACAGGCTGCCATGCCTCAGCTGGCTCGATAGGCTCCCATGCCTCAGCTGGCTAGATAGGCTCCCATGCCTCA
Source organism: Oncorhynchus keta (assembly GCF_023373465.1). Lineage (NCBI taxonomy): Eukaryota > Metazoa > Chordata > Actinopteri > Salmoniformes > Salmonidae > Oncorhynchus > Oncorhynchus keta. The sequence continues at coordinate 416 of NW_026288967.1, read as the reverse complement.
GCTGGTTCGACAAGATGCCATGCCTGAGCTGGCTTGATAGGTTCCCATGCATTAGCTGGCTCGATAGGTTCCCATGCCTCAGCGGGATCGATAGGCTGCCATGCCTCAGCTGGTTCGATAGGCTGCCATGCCTCAGCGGGTTCGATAGGCTGCCATGCCTCAGCTGGCTCGATAGGCTCCCATGCCTCAGCTGGCTCGATAGGCTCCCATGCCTCAGCTGGTTCGACAGGCTGCCATGCCTCAGCTGGCTTGATAGGTTCCCATGCATTAGCTGGCTCGATAGGTTCCCATGCCTCAGCGGGATCGATAGGCTCCCATGCCTCAGCTGGATCGATAGGCTGCCATGCCTCAGCTGGCTCGATAGGCTCCCATGCCTCAGCTGGCTCGATAGGCTCCCATGCCTCAGCTGGTTCACA
>NW_026288966.1:0-3820 GCF_023373465.1 Oncorhynchus keta | reverse complement strand
TTACCAGCCTGTTCAACCTCTCTTTCATATCGTCTGAGATCCCCAAGGATTGGAAAGCTGCCGCAGTCATCCCCCTCTTCAAAGGAGGAGACACCCTGGACCCAAACTGTTACAGACCTATATCCATCCTGCCCTGCCTATCTAAGGTCTTCGAAAGCCAAGTCAACAAACAGGTCACTGACCATCTCAATCCCACCGCACCTTCCGCTGTGCAATCTGGCTTCCGAGCCGGTCACGGGTGCACCCTCAGCCACTCAAGGTACTAAATGATATCATAACCGCCATCGATAAAAGACAGTACTGTGCAGCCGTCTTCATCAACCTCGCCAAGGCTTTCGACTCTGTCAATCACCAAATTCTTATCGGCAGACTCAACAGCCTCGGTTTTTCGGATGACTGCCTTGCCTGGTTCACCAATTACTTTGCAGACAGAGTTCAGTGTGTCAAATCAGAGGGCATGCTGTCCGGTCCTCTGGCAGTCTCTATGGGGGTGCCACAGGGTTCAATTCTCGGGCCGACTCTTTTTTTCTGTATATATCAATGATGTTGCTCTTGCTGCGGGCGATTCCCTGATCCACCTCTACGCAGACGACACCATTCTATATACTTTCGGCCCGTCATTGGACACTGTGCTATCAAACCTCCAAACGAGCTTCAATGCCATACAGCACTCCTTCCGTGGCCTCCAACTGCTCTTAAACGCGAGTAAAACCAAATGCATGCTTTTCAACCGATCGCTGCCTGCACCCGCATGCCCGACTAGCATCACCACCCTGGATGGTTCCAACCTTGAATATGTGGACATCTATAAGTACCTAGGTGTCTGGCTAGACTGCAAACTCTCCTTCCAGACTCACATCAAACATCTCCAATCAAAAATCAAATCCAGAGTCGGCTTTCTATTCCGCAACAAAGCCTCCTTCACTCACGCTGCCAAGCTTACCCTAGTAAAACTGACTATCCTACCGATCCTCGACTTCGGCGATGTCATCTACAAAATGGCTTCCAACACTCTACTCAGCAAACTGGATGCAGTCTCATCACAGTGCCATCCGTTTTGTCACTAAAGCACCTTATACCACCCACCACTGCGACTTGTATGCTCTAGTCGGCTGGCCCTCACTACATATTCGTCGCCAGACCCACTGGCTCCAGGTCATTTACAAGTCCATGCTAGGTAAAGCTCCGCCTTATCTCAGTTCACTGGTCACGATGGCAACACCCATCCGTAGCACGCGCTCCAGCAGGTGTATCTCACTGATCATCCCTAAAGCCAACACCTCATTTGGCCGCCTTTCGTTCCAGTACTCTGCTGCCTGTGACTGGAACGACTTGTAAAATCGCTGAAGTTGAGACTTTATCTCCTCACCAACTTCAAACATCAGCTATCCGAGCAGCTAACCGATCGCTGCAGCTGTACATAGTCTATAGGTAAATAGCTCACCCTTTTTCACCTACCTCATTCCCATACTGTTTTTATACTGTTTTTATTTATTTACTTTTCTGCTCTTTTGCACACCAATATCTCTACCTGTACATGCCCATCTGATCATTTATCACTCCAGTGTTAATCTGCAAAATTGTATTATTCGCCTACCTCCTCATGCCTTTTGCACATTGTATATAGACTGCCCATTTTTTTTTCTACTGTGTTATTGACTTGCTAATTGTTTACTCCATGTGTAACTCTGTGTTGTCTGTTCACACTGCTTTGCTTTATCTTGGCCAGGTCGCAGTTGCAAATGAGAACTTGTTCTCAACTAGCCTACCTGGTTAAATAAAGGTGTTCTCAACTAGCCTACCTGGTTAAATAAAGGTGAAATAAAAAATAAATAAAAAAAAAGACCTGCACTCTGAATAACCACAGAACACATTAAAGACCTCTGAATAAACACAGAACACATTAAAGACCTGCACTCTGAATAACCACAGAACACATTAAAGACCTGCACTCTGAATAACCACAGAACACATTAAAGACCTGCACTCTGAATAACCACAGAACACATTAAAGACCTCTGAATAACCACAGAACACATTAAAGACCTCTGAATAAACACAGAACACATTAAAGACCTGCACTCTGAATAACCACAGAACACATTAAAGACCTCTGAATAACCACAGAACACATTAAAGACCTCTGAATAAACACAGAACACATTAAAGACCTGCACTCTGAATAAACACAGAACACATTAAAGACCTCTGAATAACCACAGAACACATTAAAGACCTGCACTCTGAATCAAAGAACAAAACACAGTCAGAGAACATCCTAAAAGAAAGGAATGTAAATATGTGGATTAATGAACAGAGAATGTATGAATAGTCATTTTAAGAAGTGGAAAAAATGTATTTTGTTCAGTTGTTGTTTTGGATTGGGACATGGTACAGGCCTTATATTTCTTACATTCATACTTACTGAGTCAATCACCACCTTCCGGAGACACCTGAAATCTGGATAAGAGCGTCTGCTAAATGACTTAAATGTAAATGTAAATGTACTGACTTTATTGTCCCCATAGGGACATTTTGTTGCCGTGTCATGTACACGATGAAAGTGGCATTTAAATACAAAACAAAAATTGACAATACAACTTTCATAACAGTTACGTACCAATATTTTTTATTTTTGAAAGACTAGCCTGCTGGTCTTACTGAGTCTATAGGAACATTAGCCTGCTGGTCTTACTGAGTAGATAGGAACATTAGCCTGCTGGTCTTACTGAGTGGATAGGAACATTAGCCTGCTGGTCTTACTGGAGTGGATAGGAACATTAGCCTGCTGTCCTTACTGGGTGGAGTTAGGAACATTAGCCTGCTGGCCTTACTGAGTCTATAGGAACATTAGCCTGCTGGCCTTACTGAGTCTATAGGAACATTAGCCTGCTGGCCTTACTGAGTCTATAGGAACATTAGCCTGCTGGCCTTACTGAGTCTATAGGAACATTAGCCTGCTGGTCTTACTGAGTCGATAGGAACATTAGCCTGCTGGTCTTACTGAGTCTATAGGAACATTAGCCTGCTGGTCTTACTGAGTGGATAGGAACATTGGCCTGCTGGTCTTACTGAGTCTGCTCGGAACATTAGCCTGCTGGTCTTACTGAGTCTATAGGAACATTAGCCTACTGAGTCTATAGGAACATTAGCCTGCTGGCCTTACTGATCTATAGGAACATTAGCCTGCTGGGTCTTACTGAGTCGATAGGAACATTAGCCTGCTGGTCTTACTGGTCTATAGGAACATTAGCCTGCTGGCCTTACTGAGTCTATAGGAACATTAGCCTGCTGGTCTTACTGAGTGGATAGGAACATTAGCCTGCTGGTCTTACTGAGTCTATAGGAACATTAGCCTGCTGGCCTTACTGAGTCTATAGGAACATTAGCCTGCTGGCCTTACTGAGTCTATAGGAACATTAGCCTGCTGGCCTTACTGAGTCTATAGGAACATTAGCCTGCTGGTCTTACTGAGTCGATAGGAACATTAGCCTGCTGGTCTTACTGAGTCTATAGGAACATTAGCCTGCTGGCCTTACTGAGTCTATAGGAACATTAGCCTGCTGGCCTTACTGAGTGGATAGGAACATTAGCCTGCTGGTCTTACTGAGTCGATAGGAACATTAGCCTGCTGGCCTTACTGAGTCTATAGGAACATTAGCCCAAGCTATTTAGGAGGGATATCACGCCTGGCACAAATGATTGAAAGATTCAGGGCCCCTTCCAGGCATAAGAGGTCACTTATGGGCCCCCGGCCACTAGGCGGCCCCCGCCACTAGGGGGCCCCGAGCAAAATATATACATATATGTACATATATTT
>NW_026288965.1:0-1937 GCF_023373465.1 Oncorhynchus keta | reverse complement strand
ATCCCCTCTCTGTTCTCCTCTCCGTTCCTGTCTTCCTCTGAGTAACCCCTCTCCGTCCTCCTCTCTGTTCCTGTCTTCCTCTGAGTAACCCCTCTCCGTCCTCCTCTCCGTTCCTGTCTTCCTCTGAGTAACCCCTCTCCGTCCTCCTCTCCGTTCCTGTCTTCCTCTGAGTAACCCCTCTCCGTCCTCCTCTCTGTTCCTGTCTTCCTCTGAGTAACCCCTCTCCGTCCTCCTCTCCGTTCCTGTCTTCCTCTGAGTAACCCCTCTCCGTCCTCCTCTCCGTTCCTGTCTTCCTCTGATTAACCCCTCTCCGTCCTCCCGTTCCTGTCTTCCTCTGAGTAACCCCTCTCCGTCCTCCTGTTCCTGTCTTCCTCTGAGTAACCCCTCTCTGTCCTCCGTTCCTGTCTTCCTCTGAGTAACCCCTCTCCGTCCTCCTCTCCGTTCCTGTCTTCATCTGAGTAACCCCTCTCCGTCCTCCTCTCCGTTCCTGTCTTCCTCTGAGTAACCCCTCTCTGTCCTCCTCTCCGTTCCTGTCTTCCTCTGAGTAACCCCTCTCTGTCCTCCTCTCTGTTCCTGTCTTCCTCTGAGTAACCCCTCTCCGTCCTCCTCTCCGTTCCTGTCTTCCTCTGAGTAACCCCTCTCCGTCCTCCTCTCCGTTCCTGTCTTCCTCTGAGTAACCCCTCTCTGTCCTCCTCTCTGTTCCTGTCTTCCTCTGAGTAACCCCTCTCTGTCCTCCTCTCCGTTCCTGTCTTCCTCTGAGTAACCCCTCTCTGTCCTCCTCTCCGTTCCTGTCTTCCTCTGAGTAACCCCTCTCTGTCCTCTCCGTTCCTGTCTTCCTATGAGTAACCCCTCTCTGTCCTCCTCTCCGTTCCTGTCTTCCTCTGAGTAACCCCTCTCTGTTCCTCTCGTTCCTGTCTTCCTCTGAGTAACCCCTCTCTGTCCTCCTCTCCGTTCCTGTCTTCCTATGAGTAACCCTCTCTGTCCTCCCTCTCCGTTCCTGTCTTCCTCTGGGAGTAACCCTTCTCTGTCCTCCGTTTCCTGTCTTCCTCTGGTAACCCCTCTCTGTCCTCCGTTCCTGTGTTCCTCTGAGTACCTCTCTGTTCTCGTTCTGTCTTCCCTCTGATAACCCTCTCCGTCCTCCGTTCCTGTCTTCCTCTCTGAGATAACCCCTCTCCGTCACCGTTCTGTCTTCCTCTGAGGGGGACCCCTCTCCAGTCCTCCGTTCCTGTCTTCTCTGATAACCCTCTCCCGTCCTTCCTCTCCGTTCCTGTTCTTCTCTGAGTAACCCCTCTCCGTCCTCCTCTCCGTTCCTGTCTTCCTCTGAGTAACCCCTCTCAAGTCCTCCTCTCTGTTCCTGTCTTCCTCTGAGCAACCCCTCTCTGTTTGCTCCTCTCCCGTTTCTGTCTTCCTCCTCTCTGTTCCTGTCTTCCCTGAGTAATCCCCTCCGTCCTCCCTCTCCGTTCCTGTCTTCCTCTGGGCTAACCCTCTCGTTCTGTCTTCCTCTGAGTAACCTCTCCCTGTTTTCCATCAGACCGTGGAACATGTTTCCCACCAGCCCTGTGCTTTGGCCTTGACCCCAGCTGCAGCTCATAGCCATCGGGACCAAGTCTGGAGCCACAAGATGTATCTTTACACTGTACACATGCTCCTTTCTGTCTGTCTGTCTTTCTCCTGTCTGTCTCTGTCTCTCCACTGTCTCTCTCTGTCTCTCTCTGTCTGTCTCTGTCTTCTCCCCTGTCTCTCTCTGTCTGTCTGTTCCCTGTCTCTCTCCCGTCTCTCTCTCTCTCTCTCTCTGTCTCTGTCTTTGTCTGAGGAGTGCTGAGGTAGCTCTGTCTCTGTCTGAGGAGTGTGAGGTAGCTCTGTCTCTGTCTCTGTCTGAGGAGTGTGAGGTAGCTCTGTCTCTGTCTGAGGAGTGTGAGGTAGCTCTGTCTCTGTCT
>NW_026288964.1:0-12256 GCF_023373465.1 Oncorhynchus keta | reverse complement strand
ACAATCATGAAGTGGAACGACATTTATTGGATATTTCAAACTTTTTTAACAAATCAAAAACTGAAAAATTGGGCGTGCAAAATTATTCTGAGGCTACGTTTTCCATGATCGCCTTATATGGCTGTGAATGCGACAGGAATGAACGGACACTTTCTCTTGTTTCCCCAAGGTGTCTGCAGCATTGTGACGTATTTGTAGGCATATCATTGGAAGATTGACCATAAGAGACTACAATTGCCAAGTGTCCATACGGTGGCTGCGTGAAGTGGTGCGCAAAGTCAGCTACCAGTATTTTTCCATCCGAATCAGAGAAGAATGCAGGCTTCAGGAAGGCATTTCCAATGAAGAGATATGACAAAACACCTTGAGGATTGATTCAAACAACGTTTTCATGTTTCAGTCGATATTATGGAGTTCATTCGGAAAAAAAAAGTTGACGTGTAGGTGACTGAATTTTTCAGTTAGTTTTCGGTAGCCAAATGCATAGTAACAAAAGCGAACGTTGTGTCCTACACAATAATCTTTCAGGAAAAACTGGACATCTGCTATGTAACTGAGAGTCTCTCCTCATTGAAACATCTGAAGTTCTTCAAAAGGTAAATTATTTTATTTGATCCCTTTGCTGGTTTGTGAATATGTTGCATGCTAAATGCTAACGCTAAATGCTAAGCTAGCTATCACCACTCTTACACAAATTATTGATTTTCTCTGGTTCTAAAGCATATTTTGAAAATCTGAGACGACAGGATTGTTAAGAAAATGATAAGCTTGAGAGCAGGCATATTTATTTCATTTCATTTGCGATTTTTAGAAATCGCTAACGTTGCATTATGGTAATGAGCTTGAGGCTGTAGTAACGCGACCGCATGCGGGATGGGGCGGACTATGAGGTTAATGGAGGTAGAGGCCCGAGACGGACCTCCCGACACGGAATCCTCACAGGTCAGTTCGGGAAAGCCCAGTTAGAAGACCCCAATCTCCAGAACGCTAGGGGCCAGGTGATTGTGGTGGATGGCGTACTGTTACCTGGGGTAAGTGATTGGCTCTACCCCCACTTCGCAATCAAGCATAATTTATTGCACCAGGTAGTAAAGCATAATGGGGAGACATACCCAGCCAGTATGTTAGGACTGTGTTGCAGCTTGCCCACACCCACCTGCTTGGGGCACACCTAGGGGTGGAGAAAACCAGGGAGCGGATCGGGAACCGGTTCCACTGGACCGGAGTCAAGCGCGCCATGGAGGACTACTGCCCGGAGTGCCAGATCACAGCTCCGAGGGTGCATTATCAAACCCTTTGGTTGCCTTGCCCATTATAGGAGTGGTTCTCCAAGTGGTTCTCCCCCTTTGAACTCCTGTATGTCCGTTGGCCCCGCGTGCCGTTCATCCACCTCTGGCCTGCTCGCCTCCCTACCACTGAGGAAGTACAGTTCCCGCTCAGCCCAGTCAAAACTGTTCGCTGCTCTGGACCCCCAATGGTGGAACAAACTCCCTCACGAAGCCAGGACAGCGGAGTCAATCACCACCTTCCGGAGACACCTGAAACCCCACCTCTTTAAGGAATACCTAGGATAGGATAAAGTAATCCTTCTCACCCCCCCCCCCTTAAAATATTTAGATGCACTATTGTAAAGTGGCTGTTCCACTGGATGTCATAAGGTGAATGCACCAATTTGTAAGTCGCTCTGGATAAGAGCGTCTGCTAAATGACTTAAATGTAATGTAAAATGTGCTGCTGGACCTAGCCAAGGAGGTCTGGGAAGAGCAGCTGACCCCCCTTCGCAGCGTAGTAGAACATGTGGAGGAGATGAGGGAGAGGATTAATGCGATTTGGCCAGTGGTATGAGCACATGGCCCAGGCGCAACCTGTGCCCAGGAGCGCGTCCACAATCGGGGGGCCAAGAGTTCCAACCTGGTGAGAAGGTCTTGGTGCTGATCCTACAACGAAGAGTCAATTCCTGGCTACGTGGCATGGGCCCTGCGACATCGTTGAGCGGGTAGGCGCGTCAACTATAAGATCCGCACACCAGGGGCGTAGAAAACCCCTCAGCTTTACCATGTGAACTTACTGAAGAAATTGCACACATGCGAGGTGCTGTGCATAACGTGGCCATGGCCACAGCATGGCCGCCCTCGGTCAAAGTTGCAATGGGGGAAGATCTCAGCCCGATCCAACGACAAGAACTCAGAAGTTGGTCCAGTGGATCGGCCGTGTTCTCCGAGTGCCGGGATCTCATGGAACATCAGATCCACACCCGTCTAGGAGAAAAGGCGTAAATGTCCCATACCGGATACCAGAAGCCCGGAGGGTGGCGGTCAGCGGGGAGGTGATGACAATGTTAGAAATGGGGGTACTGGAGGAGTCACACAGTGAGTGGTCTAGCCCCATAGTGCTGGTTCCCAAAACGGATGGAACCGTCCGCTTCTGTAATGACTTCTGGGGCCCGAGCGAGGTCAGTAATTTCAATGCCTACCACATGCCCCGGGTGGACAAACTGATCAACCGCTTGGTGATGGCGAGTACGTCCTGATGAAGGGGTATAGTGAGTATGCAGCTGCTTATCTGGATGACATCATTGTGCACAGTGACATTTGGGAGTCTCTGCTTTGTAAGCTCCATGCCGTGGTTGATTCGCTAAGGGATGCAGGCCTGACTTGAACCCCCACAAGTGCAAGCTGGGCTACTTCAAGCTGGAGTACCTGGGATATCAGATCGGGAGGGAAATGTGAAACCTAAGAGGAAAAAAATTGCTGCCATTAGGTGATGGCGGTCCCCGAACCAAGAGGCAGGTGAAGTCTTTCCTGGGGTTTGCCGGCTACTACAGTAGATTTGTACCTAACTGCAATAGCTTCTCCCCACACAGACTTAACAAAGGCACGACTACCCCAGATGATGCGATGGATGGAGGACACAGAGGCGCTGTTCCAGGACCTGAAGGATGCGCTATGTTCGCACCCGGTACTCACCCCGGACTTCTCAATAAACCTCCTGGTCCAGACAGACGCGTCTGACACAGGGGTAGGGGCAGTTTTGTCACAGGAGCAGGAAGGTGAGGAGCACCCCATCATGCATGTCAGCAGGAAGCTCCTCCCGAGGGAGAATAAATACTTGATTGTCTAGAAGGAGTGCCTGGCAGTGAAGTGGGCACTGGGCACCCTCAAGAATTACCTCCTTGGGAGGAAGTTCACCCTAATCACTGACCATGCCCTCTTGTGTGGATGGCAAGAGGTAAGGACACGATTGACAGTGTCACCCGCTGGTTCCTGTCCTTACGCATATTGTGCAGCACCAGAATGGGTTTGGATCATAGCGCAGAATATACAAAGAGAAATGCCAATTGATGAACTATTTTATGCCCCAGTCAATGTAAATAACCAGTTCCAATTGAAAGGTATGCTTGACACCGGTTCCATGGCCAGTACTTTAAGCAAGGCAGCAGAGCAAAGCATGCTTGCTGAAAATATTAGTCTAGAGAAGAAGCCACTGTCAGAGCCAATCATTCTCATTGGTGTCGGGGAGAAAACAGCACAAACAAAATGCATTTATGAAGTTGACCACCCCTTAAGGATTGGCCCTTTTTTAATTTTTTTTGCCTAAAATGACATACCCAAATCTAACTGGGCTCAGGCCCTGAAGCAAGGATATGCATGAAGAAATGTGAAAGGAATGTAGGAGAATATAACACATTAGATCTGGTAAAAGATAATACAAAATAAATAAACAACAATTATTTTGGAGTACTGGAGACTCAAATCAGAATGTACTGTACTTCACAGCTATCACCTGCAGTTGAATACTTCTTGATCATGATGACTAGCCTGACATATTGGCCGAGTGAAGAAATGCCAGGAAAAATATGGACAGTCACCCTCAACCAGGCTGTCACACTCCTTGCTAAACAAGAGCATCCAGTATGGGGGAGGCTTCCCAACAGTGTGTGCTAATGTCTCCAGGGAGCATTATTGTGGTCGAACCCACTTCATCAAGACAATGCCACAAAAACCATGGTGGGCCGAGTCATCACACCCATGTGGGCGGCTACAGGTCGGTGCCCATGAAAGTCACTAAACTATCGCACATACCTATCATTCTAAAGAGAAACTGCAAACTGGTTAATGTGTCTCCCTGTCTGCTGTGGAAGACTTCACAGTTTCAAGGCTCCTGAAAGATGGAAGGGGAACTCTGGGAAGCAGCCCATCACAACCGGCTCTGTGAATTTGAAGTAGAGACTGCTAGATGTAGGATTGGGGGAGAGGTTGACATCGAACCCTATAAAATCAGTGAAGCAACAAGAGAGGAATTAGTTCAGTTACTTATTAACTACAATGATGTGTTCTCCAAGAGCTGGACTGGCGAATCCAAGGGCTTTGAGCATCACATTTTGGCTCATAGATGACAGACCATTTCACCTACCAAATTGTAGGGTTCACTGCCCACTACCAGAAACTATGACAAGTATTGACGGAAATGGAGGAACAGGAAATAATCAGGAAATCTGTCAGCGAAAATGCTTCCCTCTAGTAATGGTGTGGAAGAAAGATGGTGGACTCTGTATATGTACAGACTTCAGATGGCTAAATGCAAGGACACTTAAAGATGTACACCCACTTCCACACCAATCTGATTGTCTGCAGCAGTCTGGGCAATACCTACCTCAGTACAATGGACTTGACATCAGGCTTTTACAACATACCTTTGTGTGAGGAGGACACTACCCCACTGGGTCTGCATGGACACAATCGAATGCTGCAGGGCCTATGCAACAGTATGCAACAGTTCGCTTCATTTTTGGGGACGTAAACTTCAGTAAACGTGAGCCCAAAGAAATGTGATTTCCGGCAGCATTTTCACTTTTGGATAAATAGCGTGCCCAATTTCAACTTCCTGCTACTCATGCCAAGGCTATAAGATATGCATATTATTAGTAGATTCGGATAGAAAACGCTCTGAAGTTTCTAAATCTGTTTGAATCATGTCTGAGTGTAAAATAACTTATGTAGCAGGCAAAACCCCGAGGACTAACCGTTCAGACTTTTTTTTTAGGTCTCTGTCTGTTCACTGAGGTCTCATTGGCAAATGATATTTCTTAGGAACTTGTTTTCAGTTCCTACCGCTTCCACTGGATGTCACCAGTCTTTGGAATTTGGTTGAGGTTATTAATTTGTGCAATGAAGAAGTAGGGCCAACTAGGAACTGCGTAACACTGTTGAGAGTTGCGCAAGACTTGAAAAGTAGCTTGGTTTGTTGTCTTTCTGTATTGAACACAGATAGACCCGTCTTCAATTTGATTGATTATTAACGTTTAAAAATACCTAAAGTTATATTACAAAAGTCGTTTGAAATATTTTGGCAAAGTTTATAGGCAACTTTTGAAATATTTTGTAGTGACGTTGGGCATTTTGGAAGCTGTTTTTTTCTGGATCAAACGCGCCAAATAAATTGACATTTTGGATATATGGGGACGGAATTAATCGAACTAAAGGACCAATTGTGATGTTTATGGGACATATTAGAGTGCCAACAAAAGAAGCTGTCAAAGGTGAGGCATGTTTTATATTTTATTTCTACGTTTTTGTGTAGTGCCTGCAGGGTTGAAATATGCTACCCTCTTTGTTTACTGTTGTGCTATCGTCAGATAATAGCTTCTTATGCTTTCACCAAAAAGCCTTTTAAAATCTGACGTGTTGGCTGCATTCACAACAAGTGTAGCTTTAATTGAGTATCTTACATGTGTGATTTAATGAAAGTTGGATTTTATATCAATTTATTTAAATTTTCCGCGCTGCATTTTCCCTGGTTTTTGGCCAAGTGGGGCCATAGCGTCCTATACCATAAGAAGTTAAGGATTAGTTGTTAACTTCTTTATGGCTGGGGGCAGTATTGAGTAGATTGGATAAATAAGTTGCCCAAAGTAAACGGCCTGCTCCTCAGTCTCAGTTGCTAATATATGCATAGTATTATTAGTATTGTTTCTATTAGTTTCTAAAACTGTTTGAATGATGTCTGTGAGTGTAACAGAACTCATATGACAGGCAAAATCCTGAGGAGAAATCAAAACAGGAAGTGAGAAATCTGAGCTTTGTATGTATTCACCAGAGTCCCCAATGAAATCCCCTTGAGATATTAATGATGTTGTACTGCCTAGGGGTTCCACTAGATGTCAACCATCAATAGAAATTTGAATGAGACTTCTACATTTTTGTGGGAGTGAATGAGAGCAGAATGTATCAGGTGTCTGAGAAGCAGCCATTTTCTGACTCCCTTCCTGCGATCTATTTCGAAGAGCTTCAGCAGAGCCAAGAACTTGATCCTGCGATTTCAAAGGTTATCCTGTTCGTGAACCGCAAAAGATGACCTGCAAGACGAGAGGGGGGTGGATTTGATTCACAAACCCTTGCACTCATCAAGCAGTAGGAAAAGCTCAGGGTCCATGATGGAGTGCTTTATTGGGTGACAAAGGACCCTTTGAGCAAACAAAAGAGATATCAGTATGTGCTGACCCAAAGTATGAAGGAGAAAGCATTGAGTGGCGTGCATGACCTTGCCGGTCAACAAGGGCAAGCTAGAACTCTTAATTTGGCAAGGCAGCGTATATTCTGGCCCAAGATGGAGCATGATGTGAAAGTATGTCCAAGTGCTGTCGGAGATGCATTCTGGCTAAGTCTCCTGGAGCTGTCTGCTCAAGCTCAAGCTCCCCTCGAAAGCATCAGAACCTCCGCACCTATGGAGTTAGTATGTCTGAGTGCTGAGGACAAGCAGCCCTCAGTGGATGTATTGGTTCTGACAGATCACTTCATCAAATTATCTCACGCCTTTCCATTCACAATTCAAATGGCAAAGCAAGTTGCCAGAAAGATATGGGACTGACGGATTTTGTGTTTATGGAATTTCTGAGTAGATCCACACAGATCAAGGGGCCAGTTTTGCTAATGCAGAACTTCAAGCTTTTTGGTGTCGCCAAGTCACACACACCTGCATGCCATCCCATGGGAATAGAGGAGCAGAAAGGTTCAATTGAACTGTAGGAAATATGCTTTACTTACTCCCTCTAAAAGAGAAATGGCCACAGTAGATACAAACCTTAATGTTTGTCTACAATGCTACTATACACGGGATTACTGGCTATGCGCAAATTCCAGCTCATGTTTGGTTGCATTCCGAGACTTCCTGTTGATGTAATGTTCAAGTATGTTTCGAGGAATCCTGTGGTTGTTGATTATTGTAGCTATGTCAAAACACTGATGTCCCATCTCCATGAAGCAGCAAGTGTCGCTCAACAGCATACAGTTAAGAACAACAGAAACAGACCAAAAACTATGACAGAAAAGTCAGAGGCAGTCACTAGAACAAAGGAGACAGGGATAAAGGTGAAAAAGAAAACTTTCAGACAAGTGGGAAGCTAAGGTGTACACTGTCAGAAACCTACATACACACATATATAAGCTGGTGAATGATAAAGGAAACACCAAGGTGGTACATCGTAACCTTCTAGAAATCAGCTTTCTGCCGGCAGAAACGCTTTAGGATGATTCTTGTTTATCTGAATCAGATGGAGCTGTAGATCCAGAGTGTGAGGTTCAGTCAATGGACCTTTCAGACTCTGACGAAGTGGAAAGCTCTGGAGATATGACCAATTCATGGTACTCAGTGGAGTAGATTACGCTTCAAGTCAGGAATCTTCAGAGGAACAGGTCAGTATGAGATGAGAGGGAGCAAGAACATTCAGTGTATAGCTTTAGGGACAATCAAGACCAAGACCGTCAAGCCCAGCTACCTCTCAATAATGAGCCTGCCATTAGCATTCCTGACTATAACAGTGTAGCTGTGGTCACTGACACAGAACCTTCAGGCATTCCAGACTCCATTGCGCCAGCTGATCTAGCTAGAGACCAAGACCTACAAAGACCAGGTTCAGGTGATTTGCAAGATATGGTCAGAACACTCAAGGTTAAGGAAGTGAAATCTGTAAATCGTTTTATTGAGACAATGGCTCAGAGACCATTCACTATTAAGGACTTAGCCACCAAACTAAGAAAGAAGTCCCAGTTTCTTCTAACTCTGTTTTAAAAGGTTTTACCCATTTTACTGTGGTTACAGATACTATTGTACCTGTTTCCTAAAGCATCTTCACAAGGTCCTTTGCTGTTGTTCTGGGATTGATTTGCACTCTTTGCACCAAAGTACGTTAATCTCGAGAAGACAGAATGCATCTCCTTCATGAGCGGTATGACAGCTGCGTGGTGTTTATACTTGCGTACTATTGTTTGTACAGATGAACATGGTACCTTCAGGCATTTGGAAATTGCTCCCAAGGATGAACCAGACTTGTGGACGTCTACATTTTTTTGCCTGATTTCTTTTGATTTTCCCATGATGTCAAGCAAAGAGGCACTGAGTTTGAAGATAGGCCTTGAAATCCATCCACGGGTACACCTCCAATTGACTCAAATGATGTCAATTAGCCTATCAGAACCTTCTAAAGCCATGAAATAATTATCTGGAATTTTCCAAGCTGTTTAAAGGCACATTCAACTTAGTGTATGTAAACTTCTGAGCCCACTGGAATTGTGATACAGTGAATTATAAGTGAAATAATCGGGTCTGTAAACAATTGTTGGAAAAATGATTGTGTCATGCACAAAGTAGATGTCCTAACTGACTTGTCAAAATATAGTTTGTTAACCAGAAATGTGTGAGTGGTGAAAAAATTGTTTTAATGACTTCCAACCTAAGTGTATGTAAACTTCGACTTTCAACTGTAGCTTCATTCATAACTGCTCTTCTCTAATTAATAAAGGGACTGGCTGTTTTTTAACCACAGTTATTCAGGGACATTGTCTGGATGACAGGTCTTCCAGGGCTGGAACCACAGAGGATGTAAGGGGTTGTGTTTATGTGGGCAATGGCTGTTCTGCTATGTCCTTTGGGGAGAAGTTCTGTCTGCATGTGAACAGCTCAGCATTGGAGAAGATACTGCAGACTGGAGGTTTGCGCAAATCAGCCCCTCCAACGCCTGATTCACTCAGCTAGGCAAACCCACAGTCTCCATCTCTCTCTCCTCCCCATCTCCCCTCAACTTTGGCCAGTATTCCATCATTCAAGAGGGAGAGAGAGAGACAGAGATAGAAAGATAGAAAGAGAGAGAACAAACAAATTCAGCCCAAACAAAGGGAAACACAAAAAGGATCTACATCAGCTGAGACTTTGGGGGAATTTGTTCTCTCCAACAAACACTCCAGCTCTCCAATGGCTCACATTGGCCAATTAGGCTAAGTGAAGATTACTCTTCCTTGTCCGCTCTCTCTCTGCCATATGGACATCAGTCCCTCAAGGGACACACTCATAATGTCTGAGAAGAACAGAGGAAATGAGGAAGAGAGAAACAGATGAGAGAGGGGGGATAGAAAGAGGGAAGAGAGAGACTACATGCTTTCGTAACAAGAACAATGTTCTAGTTCTAACTGTGTGACTTTCATATAAATGTGTGGATGTAATGGCTATAGGGAAATTACATATGTCTGTTCATTTTCTTCTGTATGTGTGTGAGTAAGTGGTAAAAGTTTGGTTGGCTGTGCAAGTGTCAAAGTTGGGCGCCTACTATAAAACACTTTAGATACGTGCACACACTCAAGAAGCAAGAAGGCAGCGTCTGGTAGCACCACACAGCATATTACATTACACAGCACACAGATTTCTTAAAGTGAGAGAGAGAGACAAGATAGAGTGAGAGGGATGGAGCCAGACTGAGGTGTAACTGTGTTATACAAGCATTCACTTCTCTCCCTCCCATTCCCATATCACATTCTGAGTAGGAGCAAGGTAGGAACATGTCTGACCAGCACACATCTCTCTCAGGCACAACATCATATAGACAGGCCTCTCTCTCTCTTTCTCTCTCTCTCTCTCAGGAGAAGGTATGCACCACAGGAGAAACACAATAACAGGTAAAATAGGGCCCACTCTGCATGGCACCAGACCGCAATCCGCCAGTCTGAAAATTGCACCCTGAGTTTGGTGTGAAGATGAAGCTGATAGCTCACTCTGCTGAAGGGAGGTTTTTCTGTTCACCAAGCAGGGACTCATAGGCGCTTTTTGGACATTTTTAAATCACTTTGGAAAGAACATAGTTTGGGGATGAGAGCCAGATCTGTGATCTGTGAGGCCCTGGTTATGTGACATCATCAGTCAGAGACCACCAGACTGAGTTATGGGGGAAACAAAGGAGACAGAGCCCAACTACTTGTAACACCCCTTCCTGGTTCTCCTCCTCTCTCACATCTCCCCCTAATCAAAAACACATACTGAGGGTGAGAGGTCACGAGTTAATCTGGGGTGACCCTATGGAAAATTAGTTGCATTTCCCCATGACTATCATTCGCTGGAAACATTTTTTTACATAAATGAAAATGTATCATGTCCTCCCATGTTCTGTAAATGTTTCATTACTCTAGAACCTATCGAGGTCATCTATGTTTCATTTCCAGTCAAAGAAAACCCTGAATCCACTTTTCCTCAGCAACAACCCTTTAGTGTAAAGCAAAAAACACTCAACGGAACGACTTGATTAGTGTAGTGTCAACAACGCAGCCACTGCCAGCTAGCCTACAAAGTCAACAACGCAGCCACTGCCAGCTAGCGTACTTCAGCAGTACTGTATCATTTTAATCATTTTAGTCAATAAGATTCTTGCTACGTAAGCTTAACTTTCTGAACATTTGAGACGTGTAGTCCACTTGTCATTCAATCTCCTTGCATTAGCGTAGCCTCTTCTGTAGCCTGTCAACTATGTGTCTGTCTATCCCTGTTCTCTCTCTCTCTGCACAGACCATACAACGCTCCCCACCCGTGGCCGTGGCCACCCTAATCTGGTGGTCCCAGCGCGCACGACCCACGTGGATTTCAGGTCTCCGGTAGCCTCTGGAACTGCTGGATCTGTGGGCCAACAAGGCAGAGTTCATCCAGCTCTGCGTCTCCTCCAGTCCCTCGACTTCTGGCACTGACGGAAACATGGATCACCACAGATAACACCTGCTACTCCTACTGCTCTCTTCGCCCGCCCACGTGTTCTCGCACACCCCGAGAGCTTCTGGTCCGTGGTGGCACCGGGATCTCATTCCTGGGCGGGTCATTCTCTCTTTCTCCCCTTACCCATCTGTCTATCGCTCCTTTGAATTGCTGATGTCACAGTTACCAGCCCTTTCAAGCTTAACATCCTTATCATTTATCGCCTCCAGGTCCCCTCGGAGAGTTCATCAATGAGCTTGATGCCTTGATAAGCTCCTTTCCTGAGGACGGCTCACCTCTCACAGTTCTGGGCGACTTTAACCTCCCCACGTCTACCTTTGACTCATTCCTCTCTGCCTCCTTCTTTCCACTCCTCTCCTCTTTTGACCTCACCCTCTCACCTTCCCCCTACTCACAAGGCAGGCAATACGCTCGACCTCATCTTTACTAGATGCTGTTCTTCCACTAACCTCATTGCAACTCCCTCCAAGTCTCCGACCACTACCTTGTATCCTTTTCCCTCTCGCTCTCATCCAACACTTCCCACACTGCCCCTACTCGGATGGTATCGCGCCGTCCCAACCTTCGCTCTCTCTCCCCGCTACTCTCTCCTCTTCCATCCTATCATCTCTTCCCTCTGCTCAAACCTATCTCCTGATTCTGCCTCCTCAACCCTCCTCTCCTCCCTTTCTGCATCCTTTGACTCTCTATGTCCCCTATCCTCCAGGCCGGCTCGGTCCTCCCCTCCCGCTCCGTTGCTCGACGACTCATTGCGAGCTCACAGAACAGGCTCCGGGCAGCCATGAAATGGAGGAAAATCCCGCCTCCTGCGGACCTGGCATCCTTTCACTCCCTCCTCTCTACATTTTCCTCCTCTGTCTCTGCTGCTAAAGCCACTTTCTACCACTCTAATTCCACGCATCTGCTTCTAACCCTAGGAAGCTCTTTGCCACCTTCTCCTCCCTCCTGAATCCTCCCCCCCCTCCCTCTCTACAGATGACTTCATCAACTATTTTGAAAGAAGGTCGACGACATCCGATCCTCGTTTGCTAAGTCAAACGACACCGCCTGGTTCTGCTCACACTGCCCTACCCTGTGCTCTGACCTCTTTTCTCCCCTCTCTCCAGATGAAATCTTGCGTCTTGTGACGGCCGGCCGCCCAACAACCTGCCCGCTTGACCCTATCCCCTCCTCTCTTCTCCAGACCATTTCCGGAGACCTTCTCCCTTACCTCACCTCGCTCATCAACTCA
>NW_026288963.1:0-1341 GCF_023373465.1 Oncorhynchus keta | reverse complement strand
CTTGATCTCAGCTGTGTGTGTGTGTGATTCTTGGATCTGTGGCATGAGACATTAATCATATAAAGCTGAGGAATGATCTAATTTCTCCTATAAATTGATTGTCCTAAAGCCTTTTAACAAACCATTTGAAACATGGGGATGAGCTGCAATCAATTAACCCAGACTCTCTCTCTCTCTCTCTCTCTCTCTCTCTCGCTGTCTCTGTCTGTCTCTCTCTCTCACTGTCTCTCTCTCTCTTATATCTCTCTCTCACTGTCTCTCTCTCTGTCTCTCTATATTCTCGCTGTCTCTAAAACTCTCGCTATACTCTCTCGCTATATAAACTATATATCTATATATCTATATCTATATCTCACTGTCTATATCTCTCTATATATATCTCTCGCTATATCTCTATATATCTCGCTGTATATATATATATATCTCTCTCTCTATCTCTCTCTATATATCTATATATATTCTCTCTCTCTCTCGCTGTCTCTCTCTCTCTCTCTCTCTCGCTGTCTCTCGCTGTCTCTCTCTCTCTCTCTCTCGCTCTCTCTCTCTGTCTCTCTCTCTCTCTCTCTCTCCTCTTTATCTCTATCTCTTTCTCTCTCTGTCTCTTTGTGTCTGTGTGTTTGTGTGTGTGTGTGTGTGTGTGTGTGTGTGTGTGTGTGTGTGTGTGTGTGTGTGTGTGTGTGTGTGTGTGTGTGTGTGTGTGTGTGTGTGTGTGTGTGTGTGTGTGTGTGTTTCTGTGTTTGAGCGTATGTGTGTGTTACTCTTAGAAGTAGAATGTGAGTGTTTCTCACATTCTTTTCCATTTTCTCCCCCTCCTCTCATCCCCCTCTCCCCCTCTTCTCATCCCCCTCTCCTCCTCTCATCCCTCTCCCCCTCTCATCCTCCTCTCCTCTCATCCCTCTCCCTCCTCTCATCCCCCTCTCCCTCCTCTCATCCCTCTCTCATCCTCCTCTCATCCCCTCATCCTCCTCTCCCTCTCATCCCCTCATCCTCCTCTCCTCTCATCCCCCTCATCCTCCTCTCCTCTCATCCCCCTCATCCTCCTCTCCCTCTCATCCCTCTTCCTCCTCCTCTCATCCCCTCTCTGTCCTCTCATCCCTCTCCCCTCTCATCCTCCTCTCCTCTCATCCCCTCCTCTCATCCCCCCTCTCCCTCCTCTCCTCCCCCTCTCCCTCCTCTCATCCCCCTATCCCTCCTGTCCCCCTCTCCCCCTCCCTCTCCCTCCTCCTCCTCTCATCCCCTCTCCCTCCTCTCATCCCCCTCTCCCTCCTCTCATCCCTCTCATCCCTCCCTCATCCCCTCTATCCCTCTCTCATCCTCTCCTCTCATCCCCCTCTCCCTCCT